>NC_052149.1:138772403-139003115 GCF_902713615.1 Scyliorhinus canicula | reverse complement strand
GCCCTACCCCCTACCCCCCACCCCTATTCCTACCCCCTACTCCTACCCCCCACCCCTACCCCCCTCAGCCCCCTACCCCCCTCAGCCCCCTACCCCCCGCCCACTCCCCCCCCACCCCTACCCCCACCCACACCCCCCACACCCCTACCCCCCACCACCCCACAAACGCCGGTACTCTCCCCCCACCACCACCCCATAAACGCCGGTACTCTCTTTCCCCCCCCCCCCCCACCAACCACCCCACAAACGCCGTAACTCTCCCCCCTCCCACAAACGCCGGTACTCTCTCCCCCACCACCCCACAAACGCCGGTACTCTCTTTCCCCCCCCCCCCCCCACCACCACCACCCCACAAACGCTGTTACTCTCTCCCCCCCCACCACCACCCCACAAACGGCGGTACTCTCTCCCCCCCACCACCCCACAAACGCCGGTACTCTCTTCCCCCCCACCACCCCACAAATGCCGGTACTCTCTCCTCCCCTCCCCCCCCCACCAAAACGCCGGTACTCTCTCCTCCCCCCCCCCACCAAAACGGCGGTACTCTCGCACTCGCCCTAGGTCACTGAACGGCGTCAACCATCATCAATGGTTGACGCCGTTTTAAAGCTACTCTGTTTCACGCCGACGTGACCCGTGGCCACGTCGGCGGGACTTCAGCCCATCCAGCACGGAGAATTTCTGACTGTGAAAAATCAATGACTTCCCGCCGGCGCCAGCTGTTCTCAGAGGCTGCCGGCGGGATTTGCACAACGCCGGTTTTTGGCTAGTCGGAAAATTCAAACGCCGCCGCCGGCCGATTCTCCGACCCTGCGTGGGGTCGGAGAATTTCGCCCCAGTGGTGGAATTCTCCCCTACACGGTGGGGCGGGGGGTCCCGGCGTAGCGGAATGCGGCAACCACTCCGGCGTCGGGGGTCCCCAAAGGTGCGGAATTCTCCGCACCTTTAGGGGCTAGGCCCGCACCAGAGTGGCTCCCGCTCCGCCGACTGGCGTCAACGGCCTTAGGTGCCACGCCGCCTGACGTCGGGGCTGGCCGAAAGGCCTTCGCCGGTCGGCGTGAGTATGCGCATGCACCGGAGTGTCAGCGGCCGCTGCGTCACCACCGGCGCATGCGCGGTGGAGGGGGTCTCTTCCACCTCCGCCGTGGTGGAGGCCGTGGCGGCGGCGGAAGAAAAAGAGTGCCCCCACGGCACAGGCCTGCCCGCCGATCGGTGGGCCCCGATCGCGGGCCTGGCCACCGTGGGGGCACCCCCCCCGGGGTCCGATCGCCCCGCCCGGGACCCCGGGGCCCGCTCGCGCCGCCTGCTCCCGCCGGCATAGAGGTGGTTTAAACCATGTCGGCGTGAAAGGCCTGACAGTGGCAGGACTTTAGCCCATCGCGGGCCGGAGAATCGCCGCAGGGGGCCCGCCTACCCGACCGGCGGGGCGCGATTCTCGCTCCCGTCGATTCCCGGGCGGCAGAGAATTCTGGCCACGGCGGGGGTGGGATTTACGAAGGCCCCAGGTGATTCCCCGACCCTGCTGGGGGTCGGAGAATTCCGCCCCATTGTCCTCAAACACTTCAGTTCCCCCCCTCCCAAAACTGTGTCACTTAACAAAGTCACTCACTTCCTCTGGCGCATCAAAATAATAGTCTCTATCCTTGAAGGTAACCCGAAGACTAGCCATGTGAACCATCCCAACTCATACGTTGTTCTTATAGAGCTTAGCCTTGGCCTTATTAAACGCCACACGCCTTCTTGCCAGCTCTGCCCTAACATCCTGGTATATTCTGATGAAAGGCCCTCCCATCTACAATCTTGGTGGTCTACAATCTACAGTCTTTGTCCACCTCAGGACCCACTCCTGATCCAGGTACCTATGGAACCGGATTATTATTGCCCGTTGTGGCTACCCCAATCTGGGCTCTGCCTCAACGATCGATGGGCCCAATCCAATTCAGATGGGGTTGGCAGGATCCCCTCCCCCACCAACTTTCCAAACATCTTGGAGATGTAATCTGTGGGGTTTGTACCTTCCAGGCTCTCGGACAGCCCAACAGTTCTTAAATTCAGCCGTCTGGAGCAATTCTCCAGATCATCGACCTTGGCCTTTACCACCCCCTGTCAGCAACGCCATCTCTGCCTCCAGAGAAACAATCTGATCGCTCTGGTCAGTGAGCGCCTCCTCCACCTTCTTGATCGTTGCCCCCTGTACCTCTATCTGCTGATCCAAGGATTCCTGAATATGTGCCACAGCCCCCTCAATTGCCTTCACCAGATCCTCAGTGATCACTTGTCACTGCCTCTTAAATTCGCTTTTAAGAAATCCACCATCATCTCCGTCGTTTGCAGAGGGGGCATCGATGCCACCAAGGCTTCCGCCATTTTCTCCCTTCAGAGGCTCGAGGACATTCTGAATCCGACGAGGATCGCTTGCCCAATTTTTGCCTTGTACTGTATCCACCCGGCATCACTCGCAAGAGGGAATCTTATTCTGTCATACTGCACCAATTTCTTCCCAAAACTCACCCATTAACTGGGCAGAAAGCCAAAAATACAAATCCTCACCACGTGTGACTGCTCACGTCATAGCCACCAGCGGAAGTCCAAGTTGCTGCATATTGATTGCTGCACATCTGAATTCCCTTCCCCTACCCTAATACCACTGATGACATCAGTATTCTGGTGTCCCCACCTCCCCAATCTGCCTCGCCCATTGTTATTTTGTTCTGTACTTTTCGTTTCTTGAAGTCAGCCCATTTCAAAGAAACTTGCAAGTTTGAGCTGTTGTTTTGAGAATGTTTCAAACTTCACTGATCCATCTCTTTATTTGCTGAATGTTAGTCCTTCAATCAATTGGATTATAAATGATCTGATTACATTTCTGTAAATGAGTGGGCCAGTTGGAGATGCAGAGAGTAGAGAAATAAATATACAAAGGGTAGGAAAGGAAACATTGGAAGATGATGAGAAGTGTTATGTATTTTTAGCATATTCTCTCAGTGCAAATAACATCTTGGTACTATTAAAGAATATTAAATTAATCTTCAAAACTTGTATTTCTATAGAACATTTAAAAGGTACCAGACCAGACCCCAATCAACATTCGGAAACCTGGGGCGGAATTCTCCCAACGGGAGACAAACAGCCGACGCCGGAGTGAAACCCGGAGTGTTTCACTCCAGCGTCAGAGGCCGCTCCTCGCCCCCTATACTCCCGGGGGGGGGGGGGGGGGGGGGGTGCGAGGAGCAGCGGCGCGTGAATTCCGCACGCCGGGCCTTGACTCCTGCGTCAAAGCGGCGCACCGGGAATGACGCGGCCGGCGCTCCGAAGTGACGTCAGCCACGCATGCGCAGGTTGGCCGGTGCCAACCCGCGCATGTGCGGTTGCCATCTTCCCCCCCCCCGCTGCCCCACAAGACATGGCGGCTTGATCTTTCAGGGCGGCGGGCCAGACATCTGCTAAGCACGCCCATGGTGCTCAATCCTCCTTCCACCCCCCACAGGCCCCACACTCACCGGTCGCGTGCTGTTCACGCCGGCAGCGACCAGGTGTGGTTGGCGCCGGCGTGAACCGGTCGGGTTTGGCAGGCCGCTCAGCCCATCCGGGCCGGAGAATCGCCGCTCGCCGTTTCTCACGGCGAGCGGCGATTCTCCGAGCAGCCTGTCGCAAAACACGACATGCCATTTTGGAGGGAGTGGAAGAATCGTGGGGGGTGCCAGGGCGGCGTGGCGTGATTCGCCTGGCCCTCCCGCGATTCCCTCCCCCGGCGTGAGGTGCGGAGAATCGCGCCCCTGATGTGACTCCAACAATGTTTCAATTTGTAAACTGTGAGGAAAAGATACTTCGCTCCAGGAGTGATTCAACTGACAACAAGGGATCTTTTATATTAAAACAAACTTTATTGTTAATACAGGATGAACCCCATTAACATCCAATGAGAAAACAGTATTTCAGTTAACACTTAAACAGTTCTATAAAAAATAAAGGTCTTTGAGTTTATTTCCCCATCTACATCTAAAATTTCAATTAAGCAAAATCCACACAGAAAGGTCAAAAGCCACTTATTAATTATGTTAACACCTAGTGGTTTACAGATTTATGCATGAAGTCCTTGGAAGAGAAGCTTTCAGAAGTCAGTCTGAGAAACACACCCTGCTTTTTTCAGATTCCAGTGAAGAACTCTTAAAAATGAAACTCAAAACAACAGACGGGGCAGGGCTGAAAACAAAGCTAAAAATACACCTTCCCCACGGAACCAGTCCGCCCGTAGATCAGTAGGCCCCGATCGTGGGCCACGCCACCGTGGGGGCCCCCCTGGGGTCAAATCCCCCCGTGCTCACCCCAGCTCTGCACCCGCACACTTACCTGCCAGATCTCGTCGTGCGTGAGGTGACTAATTCACGCCAGCCGGATTGGCCAAAAATGGACGGCCACTCGGCCCATCGGGGCCTGGAAAATCGCCGGGGGTGTGGCTGTCAATGGCCCAGACCGGCATGGCACGAATCCCGCTGGCTCCCGAGAAATGGCGGCGGAGAATAGGGCAGTCGGGGTGATGGGGCGGGATTCGCGCCTCCCCCCGGGGATTATCCAACCAGGTGCAGGGTCGCAGAATCCCGACCAAAATCTGGATACCTTAACTTAAGTTATATTAATAACATTACGACAGCAGACACAAAATGCAAAATATATAAAAATTTCCCGTATTCATTACAAATGTTCCAGGAGTCTTCACTGAAGACAAAATTGATATTCAGTCAAAGAAAGAGAGGTAACCAATAATGTAGCCAAAGAGGTTAATTTTAAAGAGCGTCTTAAAGGAACAGGGAGAGGTAGAAAGGCCGAGGCATTGTAGCAAAGAATTTCAGAACCTAATGCTAAGGCAATTGATGGCACAAGTGCCAATTGATCCTGAAGCGGGACCAGGACCCCCTCCAGTGTGGGTCTTACAGGCCGATATCGCTCCTCAACGTGGACGCAAAGTTGTTGGCTAAGATACTGTCCAGGAGGGTGGAAGATGTGGTCCCGCTGGTTATCCATAAGGACCAAATGGGGTTTGTGAAGGGGAGGCAGCTGAATGTCAATTTGCGGCAGCTTATTAATGTTATGATGATGTCATCGGCGGATTTCGAGGCGGAAATAGTAGCATCGATGTATGAGGAGAAAGCCTTCGATAGGGTGGAGTCGAGCTACCTGTGGGAGGTGTTGAGGAGATTTGGGTTTGGTGAGGGATTCATTAGCTGGGTGAGGCTGCTGTATAGTGCCCCGGTAGCGAGCGTGGTGACGAATGGGAGGAGGTCGGAGGACTTTCAGCTGTCCCGGGGGACGAGGCAGGGGTGCCCCTTGTCTCCCCTGCTCTTCGCTTTAGCGATTGAACCCCTGGCCATGGCGCTGAGGGATTCGAAGAACTGGAGGGGGATTGTGCGGGGGCGGGGGAGGAGCACCGGCTGTCGCTGTACGCGGATGATTTACTGTTGTACATCGCGGATCCGGCGGGGGGGGGGATGCCAGAGGTGTTGAGGATACTTGGGGAGTTTGGGGACTTTTTGGGCTATAAGCTTAACGTGGGGAAGAGTGAGCTGTTTGTGCTGCACTTGGGGGACCAGGAGAGGGAGATAGGGGAGCTCCCGTTGAAGAGGGCGGAGAGGAGCTTTAGATATCTTGGCGTCCAGATAGCTAGGAGCTGGGGGGTCCTACATAGGCTATTGAAAGTGGTGGGACTTCCAGTGGCGACTATGAAAGAGTAAGTCACACATTTGGTGACTCCCGCTCGGGTCGGTCTTTTGGACCTTTTCCCCTGACTTTCTACCGGACTTGAATTGAAAAATTGATGACAGAGGCAATCGTGTTCTGAATTCCCACATCGGTGCATGGAGAGAAGGACTAGAAGTGCTCGTAAAGGCAGAAACAGAAAGACAGAGAAGGCTTGGGCTGAAGCTGCAGCAGGAGGCAGCATGGCGGAGGACTGGACCTCTGGCTTGTCAACCCAGCGGTCAACGGAGCAACTGATGCAAGTTATTCAGGAAGACTTCGCTAAGCAGAAATGGGACTGCTTGGACCCGATAAAAGAGTCAATTGGGCGGCTGGAGCTTAGATTGATGCCCAAGGTCGGGCAATCCAGAAGGTAGAGATGGCGCTGGCTGAGCAGGAGGAACGTCAAACTGCGTTGGAGATGGGGATGCTGAGGGATCATCAGAAAAAGCTCCTGGAGAAGGTGGAGGACCTAGAGAATAGATTCTGCCAGCAGAACTTGAGAATCGTTGGGTCCCGGAGGGGTCCGAAGGAGTGGACGCTGGGGCACACATCGCAGACATGTTCGAGAAGCTGCTGGGGGATGGGGCATTCTCCCGACCCTTGGAGGTGGACAGAGCTCGCAGAGCAATCGCTAGGAAGCCGCGAATGGGAGACCCCCCCGAGGGCAATGGTGGTGATTCCACAGGTACTTGGATAAGGAGCGCATTCTACAGTGGTCCAAGCAGACATGGAGCTGTAGGTGGGACAACAGTATCCTGCGGATCTACCAAGACCTGAGTGTGGAGGTGGCCAGGAGAAGAGCAGGCTTCAACCAGATTAGGTCAATCCTTTTTAAGAAAAAGGTGAAGTTCGGACTGTTGTATCCGGCCCGTCTCTGGGTCACGTACGAGGAACAGCACTTTGATTTCAAGTCGCCTCAGGACGCGCTGGACTTCGCGAAAAGGAAAGGACTGGTGGTGGACTGAGAACTTTGCTGCAGCGTTCATGTTTTCTTTTATTTGAAAAGTTTTTTGTTTTGTGGAAGCTGTCTATAATACCTTCTGTATTGATTTGGGACCAGTGGCAGAGCTGAGTGAGTTAAGGTTTACATTTGCACAGTTGGGGGATGAAGATGTGCTTGTTTAGATTTTGGATCTCTTACTTGATCTATGTTTGCATTTTTTTTTTCTTCCTGTTTTTTCTGTCAGGAAATTGTGTTGGGATTGTCTGTTATTGGAGTATGTATGTATGAGCCAGGGGGGGGGGGAGACTTTTCGGCGCCAGGGATGGGGGCCACCAAGCTAGCTGGGCGGGATAGCTCACGGAAGTGTAGTGGGGGGGGTGCATATGTTAGGTTTATTAAAGTGGTTGAGTTACATTGTTGCTGGGGGGGGAGGGGCAAAATGTTCTGCTGATGAGGGAGGGACTTGTGCTAAGAGTCAGAGAGGAGGTTGGGGGCAGAGGCTGCCTGGGGGCAGGCCGGTGGAGGCACGGAGCACGGGCTGGAGGCTGGCCCAAAAAAGGGGATGGCTGATCGGCGAGGGGCGGGGGGGGGCTGCAATGGCTGATCACCTGGTATGTTCGAGGGCTAAATGGGCCGGTCAAGAGGGCACGCGTATTCGTGCATCTGAGGGGACTGAAGGCGGACATGGTAATTTTACAGGGGACGCACCTTAAAGTAGCTGACCAGATTAGATTGTGGAAACACTGGGTCAGTCAGGTCTTTCACTCGGGACTAGATTCAAAGACTAGCAGGGTCGTGATCCTGATCAATAAGCGGGTGGTGTTGGAAGTGGGTAGAATAGTCTCTGATGTGGGAGGTTGGTACATTATGATCAGTGGGAAACTGGAGTGGGTGCAGGTGCTATTAGTAAATGTGTATACGCCAAATTGGGATGATGTGGAGTTATTAAAGAGGATGCTGGGGAAGATACCGGACCTGCACTCGCACAAGTTGGTCATGGGAGGGGACTTCAACACAGTTATTGACCCTAGCTTAGACCGGTCAAGCTCAAAAACGGGCAGGGTGTCAGCAATGGCAAAGGAACTAAAAGTGTTCATGGAGCAGATTGGGGGAGATGGTGTGGATCCATGGAGATTTGGGCAGCCTAGGGTGAAGGAGTTCTCTTTATACTAACACATGCATGAAGTGTACTACCGGATTGATTTCTTTATTCTGAGCAGGGCTTGACTGACAGGGGTGGTGGACACGGGGTACTCGGCGATCACAATCTCAGACCATGCTCCGCACTGGGTTAACCTGCAGGTTAATAAAGACAATAACCAGAGCCCGCACTGGAGGTTAGATGTGGGTCTTTTAGCTGACGAAGAGGTGTGCGAGCGGCTGAGGAAATGTATTCAGAACTACCTGCAGGTCAACGACACGGGGGAAGTTTCAGCAGCGGTGATCTGGGAAGCACTGAGGGCGGTGGTTAGAGGGGAGCTGATCTTGATATGGGCCCACAGGGAGAAGGTGGCCAGGGCAGGGACAGACCGACTGGTAAAGGAGATACTACAGATCAATAGGAGGTATGCAGTGACCCCAGAGGCAGGGCTTTTAAGGGAATACCGGAGGCTACAGGCGGAGTTCAGCTTGTTAACCACAGGAAGGGCGGTGGAGCAGCTGAGAAAGGCGAGGGGGGTGATCTATGAGCATGGAGAGAAGGCCAGCAGAATGCTTGCACAGCTGCTTAGAAAGAGGGAGGCAGCCAGGGAGATAGGGAAAGTAAATGACGGAGATGGGAACCTGGTTGGAGATCCAGCAGGGGCGAATAAGGCATTTTGGGATTTTTACAGTAGGCTGTACAGGTCGGAACCCCCAACGTGGCCAGAGGGGATGAGGCACTTCTTGGGGGGGCTGAATTTCCCAAAGGTGGACGGGGAGCTGGTAGAAGGGCTGGATGCCTCGATCGGGTTGGAAGAGCTAGTGGAGGGTCTGAAGGCCATGCAGTGGGGTAAGGCCCCGGGGCCAGACGGGTACCCAGTGGAGTTTTATAAAACGTTCTCTGGGATAGCGGGACCGTTGTTGATGAGGATGTTCAATGAGGCAAGGGAGAGAGGGGTGCTGCCCCCGACGATGTCACAGGCCACGATTTCCCTGATCCTGAAGTGGGACAAGAACCCGGAGCACTGTGGGTCCTACAGGCCGATATCCTTGTTGAATGTGGACGCCAAACTGCTGTCCAAACTTTTGTCCTCCAGGATCGAGGATTGTGTTCCAGACGTTATTGGGGAGGACCAGACGGGGTTTGTTAAGGGTAGGCAGTTGGTGGCCAACATAAGAAGGCTATTAAACATGATCATGATGCCCCCAGAAGGTAGGGAGGTGGAGGTGGTGATCGCAATGGACGCAGAGAAGGCTTTTGATCGGGTAGAATGGGAATATCTGTGGGAGGTCCTAGGACGGTTCGGATTTGGGCGAGTCTTTATTGACTGGGTCAGGTTGCTGTATCAGGCTCCTGTGGCAAGCGTATGGACGAATAGGGCAACATCAGACTACTTTAGACTGCACCGGAGGATGAGACTGTTGTCCCCACTGTTGTTCACGCTGTCTATAGAGCCGCTGGCAATTGCTCTGAGAGCTTCAAGGGGCTGGAAGGAGGGGGTGGGGGGGGGGGGGGGGGGGGGCTGGAGCACAGAGTCTCGCTTTACGCAGACGACACGCTTCTGTATGTATCGGACCCAATAGAAGGGATGGAAGAAATCATGAGGATTCCAGGGGAATTTGGTCGGTTCTCGGGGTATACGCTAAATATGGGGAAAAGTGAGATATTTGCGGTTCAGGCAAGGGGAAAGGAGAGGCAATTGGGGGAGCTGCCGTTTAGTAGGAGGAAGGTTTAGGTATCTATGCATCCAAGTGGCGCGGGAATGGGACCAGCTGCATAAATTAAATCTGGCCTGACTAGTAGACCAAATGAAGGACGATTTTCGGAGATGGGACACACTTCCGTTGTCACTAGCTGGGAGGGTCCAGACGGTGAAGATGATGGTCCTCCTGAGATTTTTGTTTGTATTTCAGTGTCTCCCCATTTTTATTCCGCGGTCCTTTTTTAAACGGGTCAACAAAGTGATCACTGACTAATTACTGTAAACTATTACTGGGCGGTGAATATAGCCATGATCAGGAAGTGGGTGGTGGGGGGAGGGTCGGCATGTGAACATATGGAGGCAGCTTCAGGCAAGAACACCAGTCTGGGGGCGTTGGTAACTGCACCTCTGCCGTTCCTGCCGGCATGGTACTCCACCAGCCCCATGGTGGTGGCAGCCCTGAGAGTCTATGGGCAATGGAGGAGATATGTGGGAGCAGAGGGAGCATCGGTCTGGTCCCCAATCTGTGATAATGAAAATGAAAAATCGCTTATTGTCACGAGTAGGCTTCAATAAAGTTACTGTGAAAAGCCCCTAGTTGCCACATTCCGGCGCCTGTTCGGGGAGGCTGGTACGGGAATTGAACCGTGCTGCTGACCTGCCTTGGTCTGCTTTAAAAGCCAGCGATTTAGCCCAGTGTGTTAAACCAGCCCACCGGTTTGCCTCGGGAAGTATGGATGGGGGTTCCGGATCTGGCAGAGAGCAGGGATTGAGAGGATGGGGGATATGTTTATAGAGGGGAGCTTTCCGAGTATGAGGGCGCTGGAGGAGAAATTTGGGTTGGGGAGGGGAAACGAGTTCAGATACCTGCAGGTGCGGGACTTCCTACGTAAACAGGTGTCAACCTTCCCGCTCCTACCACAAGGGGGATTCGGGACAGGGTAGTTTCCAGAGGGTGGGTGGGAGAGGGGAGCGTCTCTGACATTTATAAGGAACTTATGGGGTCAGAGGAGATGCAGACTGAGGAGCTGAAGTGCAAGTGGGAGGAGAAGCTGGGAGGAGTCATAGAGGGTGGTCTATGGGCAGACACGTTGAGTAGAGTCAACGCGTCCACAACATGTTCCAGGCTCAGCCTGATACAATTCAAGGTCGTTCATCGGGCTCACATGACAGTGGCCCGGATGAGCAGATTCTTTGGGGTGGAAGTCAAGTGTGCAAAGTGTGTGGAGGACCAGCGAACCATGTCCACATGTTCTGGGCATGACCGAAGCTTAGGGAATTTTGGCAGGGGTGTGCAGATGTCATGTCCACGGTGTTAAAAACAAGGGTGGCACCGAGTCCAGAGGTGGCAATTTTCAGGGTGTTAGAAGTTCCGGGAATTCAGCAGGAGAAAGAGGCAGACATTCTGGCCTTTACTTCCCTGGTAGCCCGGAGACGGCTACTATTAGCTTGGAGAGACTCAAAGCCCCTGAAGTCGGAGACCTGGCTATCGGACATGGCTAGCTTTCTCTGTTTGGAGAAAATCAAGTTTGCCTTGAGAGAGTCACTGTTAGGGTTCGCCAGGAGGTGGCAACCGTTTGTCGACTTCTTTGCGGAAAATTAATCGTCAGCAGAAGGGGCGGGGGGGGGGGGCGGGGGTTAGTTTAGTCTAAAGTAGGGGGTTAATAAAGGTGGGACCTGTAAGGGAGGGAGACATTTTTTTCTTTTGCACTATGTTTATAGATTCATGTACATTGTTTATTTAGTTGTTGTAATACCAAAAATACCTCAATAAAATGTTTATTAAAAATAAATAAATAAAATGGTGTATTGGGGTGTACAAGATTCCAGACTTCTAAAGGCAAGAATGCTTTATAAATTCAGAAAATTGATGAAGAATTTTTTTTTACAAAGTTGATTTTGGGATACATCGGGTTATGGACAATCAGATCACAGCTCAGTTCAGGCACTGGCAGATGGGGGACATTGTGCTCCCGTTCTCGCCAGCCAGGAATGGCGGTGGGGGTGGAGAATCCAATGGGAGTCCCAAAACAGCTTTT
The DNA here is from genome assembly GCF_902713615.1 of Scyliorhinus canicula. NCBI lineage: Eukaryota > Metazoa > Chordata > Chondrichthyes > Carcharhiniformes > Scyliorhinidae > Scyliorhinus > Scyliorhinus canicula. The sequence goes on along the minus strand of NC_052149.1, from coordinate 138,991,554 downwards.
ACGCTGATGGGATTTCCTGTTCCTATTGTCCCTACCCTCTACCAACCCCCCTACCAATGACATATTGAATTCCCTGTCATGAAAGGTCGGGAACCCCATTACCATGCATTTTAATGACACCAACAGACTTTCCCGCTCTTATCCCCCCCAAGTTCGGATCCTCCCCAGCCAATGTCACATCAGCAGTGTTTACAGCCGATTTTAAGAAACCAGAGCCTGGCTAAGGGAACCCGCCGGGAGTGCACAGCTACGTCCAGATCCCAGGGGAAAGGGGGTCATCCCCCCAGGGGCAGTAGCAAGGAGGGTGGGCTTCCTGTGGGGAAGGTCAGGAAAGGGAGATTCCCAGGGAGCAGGGGGCCGCGTGCATGGGGGAATTCCCTGTGTGCATGGTGGGGGGATTTGCTGGGGGAGGGGGGGGTATTCCCTGTGTCCAGAGGGGTGGTACCTTTTTTCTTATTGTGACGTTGTTTAGATCGGGGCGGGTGGGATCATTTAGAGCTTGCCCTGCCCCGGCCGGCCAGCATAATGTCATGGGACCTGCCGGCAGGATCTTCTTTGGCCAAGTGTAAAAAATATGGCAGGAAAAGCCAGTAGTGGAACCGGCGGGTTAAATATCGCTTTTCCTGCTTGAGTTGCCACCTACTCAAAAAACAGAAAGTTCCACCCACTGTCTGTTTATTACCCATATGCTTGAACAGAAACTAGTTTTGACCATGGCACTTAATACTAAGAGAGAAATATTATGATTTATAGTCCCTTACAGTGTTTTTCTTTGCATTTTCAATGTCTCTTACATCATCTGCTTAAACATCAGAAGAATGGACACCTTCAGAAACATCTAGACACCGTCCAGAAGGAATTTATCATTTTTAACAGAGAGAGGTAAGAGACCAGCTCAGTAAATTCTCTGTGGTATAATGATCCTACATTTTAACTAATAAAATCAACATTATAATTTATAGTCTTAATATATATTACAGTAAGAAGTCTTACAACACCAGGTTAAAGTCCAACAGGTTTGTTTCAAACACGAGCTTTCGGAGCACGGCTCCTTCTTCAGGTGAATGGAAAGGCTTGTTCCAGAAATGTTTATATAGACACAGTCAGAGATGCCCCGGAATGCGAGCACCTGCAGGCAATCAAATCATCAAAGATGCAGAGAGAGAGGTAACTCCAGGTTAAAGAGGTGTGAATTGTCCCAAGCCAGTTCAGTCGGTAGGCCTCTGCAAGTCCAGGCTTGTTGGTGGGGGCCGAATGTAATGCGACATGAATCCCAGATCCCGGTTGAGTCCGCATTCATGCGTGCGGAACTTAGCTATAAGTTTTTGCTCAGCAATTTTGCGTTGTCGCGTCTCCTGAAGGCCTCCTTGTAGAATGCTGACCCGGAGATCAGAGGCTGAATGTCCTTGACTGCTGAAGTGTTCCCCAACTGGAAGGGAACAGTCCTGCCTGTTGATAGTCGCACGATGCCCGTTTATTCGTTGTCGCAGTGTCTGCATGGTCTCGCCAATGTACCACGCTTCGGGACATCCTTTCCTGCAGCGTATGAGGTAGACTACATTGGTCGAGTCGCACGAGTATGCGCCGCGTACCTGGTGGGTGGTGTTTCCACGTGTAATGGTGGTGTCCATGTCGATGATCTGGCATGTCTTGCAGAGATTACCCTGGCAGGGTTTTGTGGTGTTGTGGTTGCTGTTCTGAAGGCTTAATATATATTGTTCTTGTTACCTAACATGACTTCTATTTTGTGATTTTGATTAAGTTGCACCTCCCGTTCCAAAAAAACCATAATTTCTTTAATCGTTCATGGGGTGTGGGCGTCTCTGGCTGGGCCAACATTTATTGCTGATCTTTGGGGGGCATTTAAGAATAAACCACATTTCTGTGGGTCTGGAGTCACATGTAGGTCAGAATGGTAGATTTCCTTCATTGAAGGACATTAGTGATCCAGATGTTTTTTTTACGACAATCGACAATGGTTTCATGGTCATCATTAGATTTTTAATTCCAGATTTTTATTGGATTCATATTCCACCATCTGCCCTGATTGGATTCGAACCCAAGTCCCCAGAGGATTACCCTGGGTCTTTGGATTCCTAGTCCAGTGGCAATACCACTATGCCATTGCCTCTCAATGATAGCTTCTCCTTTTTTACTATGTTACATAGATTCACTCCCAATGGTGGTTTCTGTGGGCTGGATTTTCACTGCCAAGGCAGATAGTTCAAGTCAAGATATCTTCCTACTCACCGGACATGCCTCAGTTTAAAAAGTATCCCAAATCATGTGATTTTTGCTTGGGAGCGGGAGAGGGGGTGGGGGGATGTGCAGGACAGGACAGAGTCAAGCCTGCCAAAATTGAAAGCTGAGTGTAGGCTGGCACAGGTGGTGAGTGCTCAGGTGGGATGTTTCGAAGAACTGCCTCAAGTCCCCGCTGTTTCAGAAGCAGGCCCACAAGCCCTCACCACCCCTGATACCCCACTTGCCAACTCATGGCCTCCACCAACACCCCTTGGTCCCTTATACCTTCCATGCCAACTCATACCCCCTACATACTCTGCAATATTCCTCATACCCTCCATGCCAAGTCAATGTTAACTCATTCCTGCCATCCACCCCCATAGCCCCTCATACCTTCTATGGCAACTCAATCCAGTATCCATATTTCCACTGTTGTGAGCAGAAGTGAGGAATATTTCTCCAAATTTCTTGCCCCAATTGAAGCATGTTGTGCCCCTCTTCCTGTGCTCTCCGCCACGGACAACAGAATTGATGACTCCCTAATCAGAAAGGGGCTGGTTTAGCACAGTGGCTAAGGCAGCTGGCTTGTTATGCAGACCACGAACAGCAGCGCAGGTTCAATTCCTGTACCGGGCTCCCTGAATAGGCGCTGGAATGTGGCAACTAGGGGTTTTCACAGTAACTTCATTGAAGCCTACTTAGGACAATAAGCTATTATTATAATTATAAAAGTAATGGAAGGGGGGGGGTCACGTGATGAGAGTGCGGGAGTGGCTGCATTTTCTTGAGCTTCGGCTCTGCTCATCTTGTAATCCTTTATTTTATCCTGGGGCATATTCCATGTTTGTCTTTTCTTGGGATATATGTCTTCCGCTATGTCCCTGGAGGATCCTGATTGGTGTTTTGCGAAGAGGAGCCGAGATAAATTGCAGAAAATTGCAGAAAATTAATCCTTAGCTGGTCTGTTAAAGAGTGGGGTTGTTCTTCAATCTCTTCTGTGAAAATGGACAATGCTGGGTAATGGTTAATGTTTTTGGATCAGTCCAGGCCTCGTTCCCTTAGAGGGGTTTTCCTTTTTTTCTTCCTTTCTATGGATTTCTTTTCTTCATCCAAGTGAGCAGGATGCTGTTATTAATCCTGGTTCGGTCCGGTGGTTCAGGAGGGGTTGCAGGCGTGGACCTGGGGCAGAGCCACCTGTAATATCTGTATGTGTGTTGAATGCATATCCATACACAATCTATAGACACACACTAATCACAGATATATGTAAACAATGCACACACACCAGCCAGATACTAAAACACATGCTAAGTCACAGGCAAACACACACTAACGACATATAACCCTAAATTCTGCTTCAAGCCGAAACATAGCAGTTTTTGAAGCATCATAGGGTTTATGGCTAACTGACTTGACTATTTGCAAAGCCTTGTTCTTTCCCACTATTTATGGGAATGGCTTAATCAGCAGGACATCCCTTATTTGCAGCTGCCGGGCGGCACAGTGGTTAGTACTGCTGCTTCACGGTGCCACGGGTTCGATCCCGACCCCGGGTCACTGCCCGTGTGGAGTTTGCATATTCTCCCCGTTTTTGCATGGGTCTCAGCCCCACAACCCAAAGATGTGCAGGGAAGGTAGATTAGCCACGTTAAACTGCCCCTTAATTAGGATTTATTTCAAATTATCGGCAGCTGCCTCTCAGAAATACTGCTTGTAGTAACAGTGCACAGGTATCAGGAGAACCCAAGGACAATTGATAAGAGAAGGCCTGCATCTGTTTATGAGCAGACCAAGCAGCACCAAGCTGCCTAGCAACTAATATTGTTGAACTATACCCAGCTGACATAGCTGTATCTATAAATGTTGATGTTTCTATGCTGGGTGGAGAGAGAGAGCGAGAGAGAGTCATGGTGTGCCAATCAGCTTTCTCCCTGGCAGTGTTAAATCAATCAACCGTTTGATGTCGAAGCATATCTGAGTGTTGAGTGACTCTTATGGATTCAATCCCTCTAACAGAGATACCCTGGTTTTACTGAGGAGGAAGGGTTCAATTGTTGGGTGCCTTGATAATGATACTTCTCTTCGGCAATGGGTCCTCCTAGCTGAGACTGCAGTAATTATCCTTTCTTTTTTTCAGTACAAATGGGGACGATGAACTGCCCTGGATGTGCTTGGAAAGATGCAGGTCTAGCTGGGTGCGGGTGATGGGTGTACTTGGAGGTCCTGGGGGTATTGATTCCTGTGTGTCGGGTGGTGCCGGGCTATGCCAGGTCTATGCTGTAGCTCGTGTCCTGTTGACCCCAGGAGCTTAGGATGTAAGTTGCGTTGTGTGGTATATATTATGTAAATCCCCTTTAGAACTGGGGTTTTTTGGGTATTTTCTTTGGTTTTCCTTTTCTTTTGTAAGTGCTGGGTATAAAGAATCCGTGATTGGTTCCTGCATGGGTGAAGATGGAGTATGGATCTGAGGAGAGAAGGCTATGACGTGTCATTGGTGCCTCTGGCGCAGCTGGTGTTGAGGGAGATGTATATTGGTGCACGCGCGCCTGAACATGGCACAAATAATTTATCCTGCACTGTCTTGGTAATTGCAAGCGGACGTGTGCCGGGAAAGACTATTTTACCATGTTTTCATGGCTTCATCCTGTTTCTCCCTTGGTCTCTGGCAGGGTTTATAGAGGTATCAAATTATGTCTAATGATTGTATCGAAACATTTATGCATGTTGAGCTGTTTCTCTCTCTGTTCTCTGCGATATTTTTATTTTGTAATTTTGTTGGGTTGTTTGCGAAAATGTAAAATCCTAACAAATACACCTTGTTTAAAAAAAAAGAAAGTAATGGAAGTCAGAAATTCTCTTTCCACCCTGATTTCTGAATTCCAGAGTAACAGCATTCCATGAAAAGGGATGGATTTTCTAATTTCCTCAGGCTGAGCTTTGTTTGGAATGTTGCCTGTCCTGGGCTTTGGCATTGCCCATAATTGAGGAATGTGCTCAGGCAGAGCATGGTGTGATCCCAAGAACTTGTACAATTGGTGTTTGCAGCCCGAGTACAATGCTGTGCGAAAATGTCAGGTGCTGAACAAACCCAAGCCACCGTGAGTCCCTGGCTGTAGCAGATCACTCATCCAAAACCATTGTTTCAACAAAAAATAATAACATCAAAGGTTGGTTCCTCAAAAACAGCTAATAGCTCTCCAACTGTCAAAGGGCTAAAAACGGTATTGTTCTATATTAACATTAAAAAGGATGAAGGTCTCTTCCGTGTTGACAATGAGTCCTCCAGGGCAGCACGGTGGCAGAGTGGTTAGCGTCGCTGCCTCACGGCTCCGAGGTTCGATCCCGGCTCTGGGACACTGTCCGTGTGGAGTTTGCACATTTTCCCCCTGTTTGCGTGGGTTTCTCCCCCACAACCCAAAGATGTGCAGGATAGATGAATTGCCATGCTAAATTGCCCCTTAATTGGAAAAAATGAATTGGGTCCTGTAAAAAAAAATATTTTTTTCAAACAAACAAACAGTTCTCCAAGTAAATTAGTTTAAAATGTCTCGATCAATTTTCTAGTGTGTGGAAATCACCATGGGTTTGTGTATGGAGTCAACCGTGGGATAGTCTGTTGATCACAATGGTTTAGTGTGCGTTGATCACAGTGCATTTTCAAAGTGAGGGTCACCACCCACGGAATGGGTGAAAATGGCAGCTAAAAAAATGCGGGCGCATTGCACATGCGTGTCCATTCATCAGTGCACATGCCACCCGGCAGTGTTGGGACCTGAACCCGGGGTCAGTGTGCGATCGCGGCATGGCGGCGGCTGACTGCGTGGTGATCACCAATGATGAACAAGGCTATGACCTCGATCTGTTTTGCATCCCTAAACATTACTGTAATGATCTGGAGAGAGTATATATTCCTCATGGTTTAATCATGGACAGAACTGAACATTTGGCAAGGGATATAATGAAAGCCATGGGAAAGCATCAGATCATCGCCATCCGTGTACTGAAGGGTGGCTATAGGTTTTTCCTGACCTTTTAGACGACGTTAAAGCATTGACTCGAAACAGTGACCAGTCAATCCCAATGAAGGTGGACTTCATCCGCTTGAAGAGTTACTGTAATGATTAGCCAACAGGGGAGCTACTCCGAGTTTATGAAATCCACTCTCTCCTCCGGTGAACTTGATTGGAGTGAGATCGTGAGGACCAAGCAGACTCACTTCTCGCATTAAAGGTAAGTGAAAATGGGAAAAATGTTTGAAAAACACTGGGTTAGTGTGTGGAGATAACAGTGTGTTAGTGTGTGGAGATAACAGTGGGTTAGTGTGTGGAGATAACACTGGGTTAGTGTGTGGAGATAACAGTGGGTTAGTGTGTGGAGATCCAGTGGAAGGAAGCGTGTTGATCACAGTGGGTTAGTGTGTGGAGAACACTGGGTTAGTGTGTGGAGATAACATTGGGTTAGTGTGTGGAGATAACAGTGGGTTAGTGTGTGGAGATAACACTGGGTTAGTGTGTGGAGATAACACTGGGTTAGTGTGTGGAGATAACACTGGGTTAGTGTGTGGAGATAACAGTGGGTTAGTGTGTGGAGATCCAGTGGAAGGAAGTATGTTGATCACAGTGGGTTAGTGTGTGGAGAACACTGGGTTAGTGTGTGGAGATCACAGTGGTTTTGTGTGGAGATCACAGTGGTTTTGTGTGGCGATCACAGTGGTTTTGTGCGGAGATCACAGTGGTTTTGTGCGGAGATCACAGTGAGTTGACTTTGTTCTCTTACTGGCTTAAATTTTGTTCCAATGTTTCTTCTTGTTCTCCCAGGAGATTCCAGGGACAGAATTTTCTGTTTGAGGTCGGCGTTCCGATGTTGGCATTAAAAGCGGGTCCCCATCCTGCACCCTGCCAGAAATTGTAATCTGAAATTGATTGTTGGATTGGCCAGTTACTTGTCAGAGGGTGTGCTGACCATCTAGTGAAGGCTTGACGACCAATAGGAGGAGGTGATCTCTTGCCTCGAAGACCTGGAGTTGAATCCAACCCCTGCTCATGGATGAAAATGTCTCTGCAAAGTTATTTGAAAAGAGCTGAAAAGTTTCAGCCCCAACAACTCATAAGCTCGCTGATCCAGGAGCTGACTGTTGATATCATTCAGGGAGATCTAAGGATTCCATGTGGGGTGGAAGCAAACGGGTGTTGCTTTGGGGCTGAGTGGGGGTGGGTGGTTTACGCTATATCTGTAGAGAACTGAAGGAACTGCAACCTGCTGTTGTGGGTCAAGCTGAGGGGTAGCACCTCCATCTTGCAGCACCCTCTCAACACTTTTAAAATATTTGAAATATATATGACGACCGCCAGCAAGCTAGCACTGTGAAGGGGAATGCATTCAACAGGATGTCTTACAGCCTCAGGTGCGGGGAAGGTCATCCTGGAAAACCTGCCCCCAAGTTACTTCAACTGGGAAACTCCAGTCGTCTTTTGATCATTGGCCTTCATTGGCCCTTTAGTTAACTTGCTGTGTCATGCTTTATCTGGCTTTCCAGCAAATGGCCCAAGAACGGATGGTGCAAACAAACCAACACACTGGCTAGTGGTGAAAAATAATGTGCCCACCCACTCACCCACGCCACCTCCGTTTCCAGTCTCAACAACCTCCAAAACTTCTGCCCATCATAGGGGTGGTGGTGGCAACGAGGGGATATCCTTGTCTCGCCATGAATCTGTCTGTATCTTTTCCTGTCCGTCACTTCCATAACACTAGAGCCCTGAATCTTCTGACCTGTGTTGAAGTCTCATTGCTGTCAGGGCTGAATTTACGAATACCTAACACTACTTGTTTTCCCGTTTCCTAACTTAACACAGGATGTTCATAATGGACAAACGGCATGATATTTGTGAGGAGAGCCACATATAGGGGGAATGCGAATCTCTGCTCATCTCGGTGAATTCTCAACCCAACAATTTAAAATGTATAAGCAGATTGTGGAAACTGTTATTTTTGGCATGGTGTCCATTAATAAAATTAGGTAACTTTCCAATTTGATGAAATATTTTGTTAGCACACCAGGCTTGAATTTAACATTCTGGACCCACTGGTAAGACATAGATTCAGACATGCACTCCAAGGAATCTCCAATCCCAGTTGCATGGATTAGCACCATATATCCATTCCTGGAAAGAGAAAAGCATTGACCTGTGTTTAAACCCCTCAGATCCTTGAGCTGCAAGCCATGGGCAACACGGTAGCACAGTGATGAGCACAGTTGCTTCACAGCTCCAGGGTCCCAGGTTCGATTCCCGGCTTGGGTCACTGTCTGTGTGGAGTCTGCAAGTTCTCCCTGTGCCTGTGTGGGTTTCCTCCGGCTGCTTCGGTTTCCTCCCACAGTCCAAAGATGTGCAGGTTAGCTGGATTGGCCATGATAAATTGCTCTTAGTGTCCAGAAAGGTTGGGTGGGGTTACAGGGATAGGGTGTGGGTTTGGGTAGGGTGCTCTTTCCAAGGCTGGTGCAGACTCGGTAGGCCGAATGGCCTCATTCTACACTGCAAATTCTATGAATCATTCCCTTAGTGGGCTCTGATTGACAGCGTGAGCCTTGATTCATTCATCTTCCTTCATGGTTCAGTAACTCTGAAGTGTTCTGACCACAATGTTTACAAACATCATCCACTTCAATGAGAGTAAAATGTATTCCAATCCCCCCCCCCCCCCCCCCCCCCCCCCCCCCCCCCCAACCACCACCACCATCAAAGTGCTCAGCTGGGAATTGACAGCACTTCACTCTCTATGAAATGGTTAGTGGGCAGGTCTGGCATTGTAGTGGGGAGGTTGGCCCTCGGATGGACTTTGGGGGCAACTCCCTTAAGGGGTTATCCCCTTGGCCCATTGCGAGGTCCACCACGTCAGGGCCATGCTGGGAAATCCCAGTAGTAAATCCCATCCACGTGGTTCCCGGCCCAGAGGACCAGAGAATATGGCGCCCAGCCTGCTAACTGGATGCAAATAAGTCATTAAGACCCATTGTCATCCTTCCGCTGGCGCACGGGCGAGAACTCTGATTCCACCGCCAACAGGGAGCATCCCAAAGGTGCCAATCCTGTTTTCACCCCGGATGCCCGATTCTCCACCACATTGGGAGCCTTGCTACCAGCGGCAGCCAGCGGAAAATGGCACCGCAATAGAGATGGTTGGGTAATTTCCTCATCAATAAACCCTGTAACTGGGTTTGATTTGACAGACTGAACCTGTTATTGCATGGTTATCCTCCACATGTTGCATTTTGATGGTACTGTTGCATCCTAGTTTCCAGTTTGATCAAATACGTTGTTAGCACACTCAAAACGAAAAGCATAAGTTCCATCACGTCTCCAAATCGTTGGTCAACACAATGGTGACGCGAGAGAAAAAATGTGCAGCAAAAAGGAAATGGAATTGATTAGAATAGTTGATAAGAGAGAAGGTACTACTTGCTTCCTAGACCTTGAGGTTGAGCTGCCTTTTTTTGGCACAGTTTTTAAAAATTATTTTATGGGATGCGGGCATCGCTGGCTAGGCCAGCATTTATTGTCCATTCCTAATTGCACTTGAGGTGCTGATGGTGAGCTGCTTTCTTGAACCATTGCAGTCCCTGTGGTGTAGGTACACCCACTGTGCTGTTAGGAAGGGAGTTGTGGTATTTTGACAGCGACAGCGAAGGAACGGCGATATATTTTCAAGTTAGGATGGTGAGTGACTTGGAGTGGAACTTCCAGGTGATGGGGTTTCCATTTATGTGCTGACCTTGTCCTTGTACATGGTAGTGGTCATGAGTTTGGAAGAGGCTGTCGAAGGAGCCTTCAACCAGAACAGGCAGAAACCGACGTAAAAGAATTTTAAGCGCAAAATATGTTTATTGCAGCTCAAGATTGTGACGGTAGTTTGAACAATCGCACTCCTCCCACTAACCGGAAGCATAAAGCTTGGCAGTCGTGAGCCTGCCTGCCAGTTCATCTCATCGCAGACAGGCTCTGTTGTAAGACTATTAAATTGATGTGACCATCAATTCACATGACACGTGTTTGGAAGTGAACAGTGGTTTTAATAGTCTTTACTCAGAGAGTGGTTGGGACGTGGAACGCACTCCCAGCTATGTTACTGGAGTCGGACACTTTAAGAACTTTCAAGCAGAGGCTTCCGGTTGCGGCTATGCGGAGCTAAGCCACACGTTCGGCAGCTCCCGCTTTAAGAGGACTTGTGGGCTCTTTTAAGGGCCCCAAACGGCGCTGATTCGACGATTCCCGGTGGATAAAAGGGTCTGGAGCAAAACCCCCCGGGATTTATGGTGCGGACTCAAAGTGGGGCGAGGAGAAAAACGGCAGCAGCTCCCCTGGAAAAGCGGGGGAAGGTGGACAAAATGGCGGCCGGTGGAGCCCCTGAGGAATGGAGGCAGTGGGCTGAGGAGCAGCAGGCGGCCCTTCTGCGCTATTTCACGGAGCTGAAAGGGGAGTTGTTGGAATCCCTGAAGGTGACGACGAGTAAGCTGCTGGAGACCCAGACAACCCAGGGTGCAGCGATACTTGAGTTGCAGCAGCAGGCCTCTGAGCGCGAGGAGGAGGTTTCGGCCCTCGTGGGGAAGGTGGAGATACACGAGGGAGTTTATACTGTAGCGGGTTATTCTGTTTGGTTCTGTTTTTTCTCTCGTTTTCGGACGATGTGGGTTATGGTTTTGTGTTCTAAGGGGGGTACTGGGGTTTGTGGTTGATCTGTGTCTTTGTTTGTACGGAGTTGGTGGTTGGGTTGGGACTGCGGTTTGGGAGCTGCGTTGGTGGGGTGGGGTAGTGTGGAAGCGCGGGCTTTTCTCTGGTTTCCCGCGCAGCGGGACGAGGGGGTGGAGCTGGTGGCGAGGGGCGTGGTTATTAGACCGGGTTTCCCGCGCTGAAGCGGTGCCAAGGAGCTGATGCAGGGGAGATGGGGGGGACCTCATATCGGGAGGGGTCGGAGTTAGAGCGGGAGCTGCCGGGGTCAGCAGAAGTCAGCTGGCTCACGGCACAGGAGTACTGTGGAGGGAGAGTCACGGCTAGGAGGGGTCCTAGCCTTGGGGGGGGGGGGGAGATACCGGGTTGCTGCTGGATTGGCCAGGGAGGAGTTGGTGCGGGTCGGGGGGGTCGTGTGGTGAGGTTCTATCGCCGTGGGAAACGGGCCGAATGGGTGCTGGCCAGGGGCGAGCAGTCGATGGGCTATGGCTAATCGACGGGGGAGGGGGGCGGGGTGCCCCCTGATCCGGCTGATTACGTGGAACGTGAGGGGGTTGAATGGGCCGGTTAAGCGGACCCAGGTGTTTTCGCATCTGAAGGGGCTAAAGGCGGACGTGGCCATGCTCCAGGAGACCCACCTGAAGGTGGCGGACCAGGTCCGTCTGAGGAAGAGGTGGGTGGGGCAGGTTTTCCAATCAGGGCTCGACTCGAAGAACCGGGGGGTGGCGATCCTGGTGGGGAAGAGGGTGGCGTTTGAGGCGTCTGAGGTTGTGGCTGATAGTGCCGGCAGATATGTGATGGTGAGCGGTAAGCTGCAGGGGGAGAGGGTGGTGTTGGTTAATGTGTACGCCCCAAATTGGGATGCTAGTTTCATGAGGCGTATGTTGGGCCGCATTCCTGGCCTGGAGGTGATCATGGGGGGGGGACTTCAATACGGTGCTGGATCCCCTACTGGATCGTTCTAGTTCAAGGACAGGCAGGAGGCCGGCGGCGGCCAAGGTGTTGAGGGGGTTTATGGACCAGATGGGAGGAGTGGATCCCTGGAGGTTCGGGAGGCCGAGGGCACGGGAGTCCTCTTTTTTCTCCCATGTGCACAGGGTTTATTCCCGCATTGATTTCTTTGTTTTGAGTAGGGGACTGTATTCGGCTATAGTGATTTCGGACCATACTCCGCATTGGGTGGATCTGGAGATGGGGAGGTGCGGGACCAGCGCCCGCTTTGGCGTCTGGACGTGGGGTTGTTGGCTGATGAGGTGTGTAGGAGGGTTCGGAGATGTATCGAGAGGTACCTCGAGGTCAATGATACTGGGGAGGTCCAGGTGGGGATGGTGTGGGAGGCTCTGAAGGCAGTGATTAGGGGGAGCTGATCTCCATCCGGGCCCATAGGGAGAGGGGGGAGAGGAGGGAGAGGGAGAGACTGGTGGAGGAGCTGTTGAGTGTGGATAGGAGGTACGTGGAGGCCCCGGAGGAGGGATTGCTGGGGGAGCGGCGTAGCTTGCAGGCCAAGTTTGATTTATTGACCACCAGAAAGGCGGAGACACAGTGGAGATAGGCGCAGGGAGCGGTCTATGAGTATGGAGAGAAGGTGAGCAGGATGCTGGCGCACCAGCTTCATAAGCGGGACGCGGCTAGGGAGACTGGTGGAGTGAAGGATAGAGATGGGAATGTGGTGCGGCAGGGGGCAGAGGTCAATGAGGTCTTTAGGGACTTCTATAGGGAACTGTACCGGTCGGAGCCGCCGGCGGTGGGAGGGGGAATGGAGAGTTTTTTGGACAGGCTCCGATTTCCAAGGGTGCAGGAGGAGCAGGTGGAGGGACTGGGGGCGCCGATCGACTTGGAGGAGCTGGTCAGTGGGATTGGCCACATGCAGTTGGGGAAGGCGCCGGGACCGGATGGGTTCCCGGTTCAATTTTATAAGAAGTATGCGGACCTGCTGGGCTCCCTGTTGGTTAGGACCTTCAACGAGGCATGGGAGGGGGGGTGTTCTGCCCCCGACGATGTCTCGGGCGCTAATCTCCCTGATCCTGAAGCGTGATAAGGACCCCGTGCAGTGCGGATCATACAGGTCGATTTCATTGCTGAATGTAGACGCCAAGTTGCTGGCGAAGATCTTGGCCACTAGAATAGAGGACTGGGTGCCGGAGTGGTACATGAAGATCAGACGGGTTTTGTGAAGGGGAGGCAGCTAGACACTAACGTGCGAAGGCTGCTAAGTGTGATAATGATGCCGGCAGCAGAAGGAGAGGCGGAGATTGTGGTGGCATTGGATGCGGAGAAGGCCTTTGACAGGGTTGAGTGGGGGTACTTGTGGGAGGTGTTGGAGAGGTTCGGGTTTGGGGTGGGGTTTATTAAATGGGTGAGGTTGCTGTACGAGGCCCCGATGGCGAGTGTAGCGACAAATGGGAGGAAGTCCGAGTACTTCAGGCTCCACCGTGGGACAAGGCAGGGTTGCTTTTTGCGTTGGCAATTGAGCCTCTTGCCATGGCTCTCAGGGAGTCGGGGAGGTGGAGGGGTTTGGTGCGAGGTGGGGAGGAGCACCGAGTGTCGCTGTATGCAGACGACTTGCTGTTGTATGTAGCAGACCCGGTGGGAGGAATGCCGGAGGTGATGGAGATTCTTGCTGAGTTCGGGAGTTTCTCGGGATATAAATTGAACCTGGGCAAGAGTGAGATGTTTGTCGTACACCCGGGAGATCAGGAGGAGGGGATTGGTAGGCTCCCGCTAAAGAGGGCAGTGAGGAGTTTTAGGTACCTGGGGGTTCAGGTGGCTAGGAGCTGGGGGACTCTGCACAAGCTCAATTTTACTAGGTTGGTGGAGCAGATGGAGGAGGAATTTAAAAGGTGGGACATGTTGTCGTTGGCGGGTAGAGTACAGTCCGTTAAAATGACGGTGCTCCCGAGGTTTTTGTTTTTGTTTCAGTGCCTCCCCATTTTTGTTCCGAGGGCCTCTTTTAGGAGGGTGAAGAGCAGCATTCTGCGATTTGTTTGGGCGCACGGGACTCCAAGGTTAAGGAGGGTCTTTTTGGAGCGGGGCAGTGATAGAGGGGGGGCCGGTGCTGCCCAACCTCTCTGGGTACTATTGGGCGGCTAACGTCTCGATGGTACGTAAGTGGGTAATGGATGGGGAGGGAGCAGCATGGAAACGGATGGAGATGGCGTCCTGTGGAGGCACGAGCCTGAAGGCACTGGTAACAGTGCCGCTGCCGCTCCCTCCAACGAGGTACACTACGAGCCCGGTGGTGGGCGGCTACCCTCAAAATTTGGGGGCAGTGGAGGCGACACAGGGGGGAAGTGGGGGGCTCGGTGGGGGCCCCGCTGCGGGGGAACCACCGGTTTGTCCCAGGGAACATGGATGGCGGGTTCCTGGGGTGGCACAGGGCGGGCATTAGGAAGTTGGGAGACCTGTTTATCGACGGGAGGTTCGCAAGCCTTGGTGAACTGGAGGAGAAGTTTGAGCTCGCCCCGGGGAATATGTTCAGGTACCTTCAGGTCAAGGCGTTTGCTAGGCGACAGGTGGAGGGGTTCCCTTTGCTGCCCCCGCGGGGGGGGTAAGGGATAGGGTGCTTTCGGGGGTGTGGATCGGGGATGGGAAGGTGTCTGACATCTACCAGGTAATGCAGGAGGTGGGGGAGGCGTCGGTAGAGGTGCTGAAGGCTAAGTGGGAGGTGGAGCTGGGGGAGCAGATTGAGGAGGGGACATGGGCAGACGCCCTGGAGAGGGTGAACTCCTCCTCTTCATGTGCGAGGCTTAGCCTCATCCAGTTCAAGGTGCTGCACAGGGCCCACATGTCCGGATCTAGGATGAGTAGATTCTTTGGGGGCGAAGACAGGTGCGTCAGGTGTTCGGGGAGTCCAGCGAACCATGCCCATATGTTCTGGGCATGCCCGGCACTGGAGGAGTTCTGGAAGGGGGTGGCGAGGATGGTGTCGAGGGTGGTGGGATCCAGGGTCAAGCCAGGCTGGGGACTCGCGATATTTGGGGTTGGGGTGGAGCCGGAAGTGCAGGAGGCGAAAGAGGCCGATGTCTTGGCCATTGCATCCATAGTAGCCCGGCGGAGGATCTTGCTGAAGTGGAAAGATGCGAGACCTCCGAGCGTGGAGACCTGGATTAGTGACATGGCGGGATTCATTCAGCTGGAGAGGGTCAAATTCGCCCTGAGGGAGTCGGTACAAGGGTTCTTTAGGAGGTGGCAGCCTTTCCTCGACTTTCTGGCTCAACGATAAGGTACTAGGTCAGCAGCAGCAGCAACCCGGGGGAGAGGGGGGGAAGTGGGGTGGGGTTCGCGGGGGATAGTGTTTAAGTTAATTTGCTTATTGTTAATTTATTTTGTCGTTTATTGGGGTTGGGGGTGGGGGGGGGGGGTTGTTATATGCGTTGTTACGGGTGCCGGGGGGGGGTGTTTATTACTATTACTGTTATTGTTATTATTGTTTTGTTGATATATATTTTTCAAAAAATTCCAATAAAAATTATTTTAAAAAAAAAAGAACTTTCAAGCAGTTATTGGAGGCATATGGAGGTGCACTAGAATGATTGAGAATAGGTTGATTTGATCTTAGTTTCAGACTAGTTCGGCACAACATCGTGGGCTGAAGGGCCTTTACTGTGCTGTACAGTTCTGTGTTCTATGTTCTATGAAGCACTCACGAACAAAGAGGCAGGCTCATTAAAAAAATAATGTGAATCTCTATTTTTGTCCTTCCGCGGGATTCTCCACCCAATCAGAATTCTTAGTGTGGAGATCGGAGAATGCCAGCCTTAAGTGTCATTTCGGGCAGGAAATCTAGTGAGAATCCCACCAGCTGTTCCTGCGCGATTCCCATCACAATCCACTTACACACTGAGGGCAGAGTTCACTGTTTGGGAGACTATGTTCTGCTACCAGGGTAAAATCGTTCCTGGTCTGCACTGGCGCTGGGAGCAGCGCCCAGGAGCAATTCACTCTCCCTTGCATGTTAATTCATGCATGACCAGAGCAGGGTGTCCTCACTTGGGGGATGCGGCCTGAAGGGTGACCCATTGGGAGGGCCCTGATGCCAGTGATCCTTGCAGGTGGGTAGGAGGGAGAAGAGTGGGTTGATGCCAGTGAGGATGGTGGTGGGAGGGAAACTGAAGCCCATGCCAGTGATGACATTGCTGTGACTTTGAGATCATGCCTGCGTATTTAGACCCCACCCCTCTCAGTACCAGTGCAAACCCCCCCCCCCCTAAATAAATTTCTACATGGAAGTGGATTGCGATCTAGATCACGCCGACCCACCGACCCACCCAACAGGAATCACACCGAAGACCACACTTGGACTTTTTTGGGATAATTGGGCCCAGATTTTTGCAAAGGAAACCGGTAAATGTCATTTTGATTTAGGCCGTTGTTCCCTTGTGCACACATTGTGCAGCAGACAATGGTGATTTTGCTTTTATCTTGGCTGGTCTGTTTATTCTGGAAGACCCCACCCTTCATTTTGGGTCTCCCCCGCTATTCTCCCGACATAGTGGGATTTGCGCTGGGCGCAATGTGGCCAGCGAATTGTCCCCTGGATTTTAGTTGGTCATGGTCTAGGATTTCTGCTTTGTGTTGCAATCGATGGTAGTTCCGTGGTCACCTTTACCGAGACCAGCTTTCAATTCCTGATTTTATTAATTGAATTTAAATTCCACTAACTGCCGTGGTGGGAGTTGAACCCATTTCCCCAGAGTCTGGGTCTCTGGATTACGAGTCCAGTGACATTACCACTACGCCACCATCTTCCCATCTTGAAATTTGTGGAACACAGCTCGAACCATCCAAAGTTTCTGATTTAAACTGCATTTTGGGATAGTTCTCAGCACAGGACAATTGCCCAGGGGAAAATTTGCGCTTACCTGAAAGGTTCAAAAAGGGGTACCCGCCCCAAATCTGACATTGGGGAGCTTGCAAGTTACGGCCCAACATCTTTACAAAAGAAAACTTCAGCCTTTTGCTGAAGAAATTGGAATGATTAAATGGAATTGAGCAACGTGCCCATACTGGCCTGCTGGATGACACTTTTACATAGACATAGAACAGAACAGGCCCTTCGGCCCTCAATGTTGTGCCGAGCCATGATCACCCTACTCAAACCCACATATCCACCCTATACCCGTAACCCAACAACCCCCCCTTAACCTTACTTTTATTAGGACACTACGGGCAATTTAGCATGGCCAATCCACCTAACCTGCACATCTTTGGACTGTGGGAGGAAACCGGAGCACCCGGAGGAAACCCACGCACACAGGGGGAGGACGTGCAGACTCCACACAGACAGTGACCCAGCCGGGAACCGAACCTGGGACCCTGGAGCTGTGAAGCATTTATGCTAACCACCATGCTACCCTGCTGCCCCTCAAACTTTTCTGTTGATTACAGGGGACAGAAGTGATTTAAAATCCATTACAGGTTGAACAGCCTCACCACTGAGTTAGTCAAATTAAGAAACATCACAAAAAAAAATCACACTGTTAGTGTGAGTGATGGTTGCTGTCATTTTCAGAACCCAGCTGTGCTACCTGCAGAGAGACATCAGGTTTTGAGGTCATTCGTGCAATGGTTATTTTCTCAGAATTCCAAGAAAAACATGACAATCCAAAAAATGTTGTACCTTTTTTGAAGTGAGGTGTAGGTTTATTAGCTTGGTCGCCATGTTTGATTTCCTTTTACCTTTTGAAGGATATTATGTATGCACTTTCCCCACTGGCAGCCGCGTCAAGCAATCACAGCTCAGCTACAGCACAGGCCTGTTGAAGAATACAGGAACAGGGGTAATAACTGGGTCAATGAGTGGGATATCCAATGAGAGATCTCCTCAAAGCTTGGCCAGAAAATAATCCTGCACTCCATCCAGAACTACCTGGAAACAAATGATACGAGGGAGGTCTCTGCAGCGACGGTTTGGGAAGCTTTGAGGGCAGAGAAAAGGTGGAACGGGCTGAGAGGGACAGGTTAGTGGAGGAGATACTCCAGGTGGACAGGAGATACTCGGAGGCCCCGAATGCGGAGTTACCGAGGGAGCGGCGGAAGTTACAGGTGGAGTTTGGGCTGTTGACCACAAGGAAAGCAGTGGAACAGTTGAGGAAGGCAAGGGGGGAGATCGGGCAGCACGGTAGCATGGTGGTTAGCATAAATGCTTCACAGCTCCAGGGTCCCAGGTTCGATTCCCGGCTGGGTCACTGTCTGTGCGGAGTCTGCACGTCCTCCCCGTGTGTGTGTGGGTTTCCTCCGGGTGCTCCGGTTTCCTCCCACAGTCCAAAGATGTGCAGGTTAGGTGGATTGGCCATGCTAAATTGCCCGTAGTGTCCCAAAAAGTAAGGTTAAGGGGGGGTTGTTGGGTTACGGGTATAGGGTGGATACGTGGGTTTGAGTAGGGTGATCATTGCTCGGCACAACATCGAGGGCCGAAGGGCCTGTTCTGTGCTGTACTGTTCTATGTTCTATCTATGAGTACAGGGGAAAGACAAGCAGAATGTTGGCGCACCAGCTCAGGAAAAGAGAGGCAGCCAGGGAGATAGGTAAAGTAAAGGGTAGAGACGGTAATACAGTCCTGGACCCAGCGTGGGTGAACGAGGTGTTTAAGGACTTTTATAGTAAATTATATGAGTCGGAGCCCCCAGTTGGGGTGGAGGGGATGAGGCAGTTTCTGGATCAGTTGAGGTTCCGGAGGGTGGAGGAGGATCTGGTGGAAGGGCTGGGAACCCCAATTAAGATTGAGGAAATAATCAAGGGCTGGAGGGCATGCAGTCATGCAAAGCCCCAGAGCCTGACAGCTACCCGGTGGATTTCTATAAGATGTTTTCAGAGATATTGAGCCCAGTGCTGGTGAGGACATTTAATGAAGCAAGCAAGAAGGGAGTCCTCTCCCCCCCCCCCCCCCCCCAACAATGTCGCAGGCCTCGATTTCATTGATCCTGAAACGGGAGAAGGATCCGGAGCAATGCGGGTCATACAGGCCGATTTCTCGACTGAATGTGGATGCCAAACTACTGGCTAAGATACTGGCCACAAGGATAGAGGACAGTGACCCGGGGGTGATAGGGGAAGACCAGATGGGATTTGTAAAGGGCAGGCAACTCAAGGCCAATGTCCGAAGACTTTTGAATGTTATTATGATGCCCTCAGAAGGAGAGGAGGTGGAGGTGGAGTGGAATCACCTGTGGGAGGCGCTGGGAAGGTTGTGTTTGGTGAGGGCTTTATTGACTGGGTGCAGTTGCTCTATCAGGCACCAGTAGCGAGTGTGTGTACAAACCGGCTGCGGTCAGGGTATTTTAAACTACACCGAAGGACGAGGCCCCCTCTCCCCGTTATTTGTTGCTCTGGCTATAGAATCATTGGCCATGGCGTTAAGAGCCTCTAGGAACTGGAAAGGGCTGGTTCATGGGGTTGGGGGGGGGGGGGGGGGGGGGGGGGGTGGGGGTGGAGCACCGGGTCTCACTCTACGCTGATGACCTGCTCTTGTACATTTCGGACCCGTTGGAGGGGATGGTGGAAGTAATGCGAATCTTGGGGGAAATTGGCAATTTATCGGGGTACAAATTGAACATGGGGAAAAGCGAGATGTTTGCAATCCAGGCAAGAGGGCAGGAAAAGAGACTGGGAGAGTTGCCGCTTAGAATAGTAGGGAAGTGAAGTGTTGTCTAGTGTAGACTTGAGAGATGAACAGACACTTCCAACACTGATGAAGGTTCAACTCAATTTTATTAACTACTTCTAACTAACTAACACACGATGACTGTGGGTCTAAATGATGCTAACTTAAACTAGAGACATAAGCCTTGTCCGAACCAGTTGATTCTCTCAGCACGTGGTGTGAGTCTGTGCTGGGCTGGATGAGTTCTTGCCACACTGAGAGGCAGCACCCAGAATGAGCGGGAACCGTGGTGCCCTCTGCCTTTATAGTGTGTGTATTCTAACTGGTGATTGGCTGCGGTGTTTGTACATGTTGATTGATCCCTGTGTGTGTCCATCAGTGAGTGTCTGCACCATGATATACTGGTGTATATCATGACAGGAAGAGCTTTCGACATCTGGGAATCCAGGTGGCCCGGGAATGGGAGGCACTGCACAAGTTAAACCTATCCCGGTTGGTAGAACAAATGGAAGAGGACTTTAAGAGATGGGACATGCTCCCGCTAGCACTGGGGGGAGGGTACAGACCATGAAAATGACGGTCCTCCTCAGATTTCTGTTTGGCTTTCAGTACCTCCCCATCTTCATCCCTAAGGCCTTTTTCAAGCGGGTGAATAAGATTATTTCGGACTTTGTGTGGGCAGGTAAAACCCCGGGAGTGAAGAAATTGTTGCTGGGGGGAGGGTGGGTTGGCGCTGCCAAACTTCTGCAACTACTACTGGGCGGCGAATATAGCGATGATTAGGAAGTGGGTAGTGGGAGAGGGGTCAGCATGGGTGCAGATGGAGGCAGCATCATGTAAAGACACCAGTTTGGGAGCATTGGTAACGACACCTCTGCCGTTCTCGCCGGCTCGATACTCCACAAGTCCGGTGGTGGTGGCAGCTCTGAGAATCTGGGGGCGGTGGAGGAGATATAAGAGAGTGGAGGGAGCATCGACGTGGACCCCGATTTATAATAACCACAGGTTTGTACCGGGTAGGCTAGATGGCGGGTTCTGAAGTTGGCAGAGAGCAGGAATTAGAAGGATGGGGGATCTATTTATAGACGGGAGCTTTCCCAGCTTGAAAGCCTTGGAGGATAAATTTGAATTGCCAGCAGGGAATGGTTTTAGGTATTTGCAGGTGTGAGACTTCCTGAGAAAACAGGTGCCGGCCTTTCCGCTGCTGCAGCCATGGGGGATAGAGGATAGAGTAGTTTCCAGTACCTGGGTAGGAGAGGGGAAGGTTTCAGATATTTACCAGGAGCTTTCAGAGGCAGAGGAAACCCCGGCGGAGGAGTTTAAGGCAAGTGGGAGGACGAGCTAGGAGGAAAGATAGGGGCGGGTCTATTTTTGTTGTATGGTTGAGGTGTGTGAATATTGGGCTGAGGGGAGAAATGTTTATTTTACCATGTTGATGTCATTGTTTATGTTACTGTTATAAAAATTTTCAAATACCTCAAAAAAAAAGAAAATAATTTTGCACAGTGAAGGGCTTGCATTTTCGTGGTCATGAAGCGACCTTAGTAACAATATGGTGGGTTGAGGGTGTGGGTTTGTGTCGTTGGCCTGAGACTCTAGTTTGATGCAGTATTGTCTATGGGCGTGCCTGATGACTTTCCATACCTTGTACCTGGATTTCTTATGTAGGTCAGGGTCATCAGACTTGAAAGCCTCCATCCGGGACTTCAGCAGGCAGTGAACCCTTTGGTTGAGCCAGAGTTTCCGATTGGGGAATACCCATATTGTCTTCTTTGGTACACAGTCCTCGACACACTTACTGATGAAGTCTGTGATGGTGGTTGCGTACTCGTTCGGTTTATCTGCCTTGAATATGGACCAGTCCACAGACTCCAAGCAATCGCAGAGTGTGTCCTCTGATGCCTCGGACCAGCACTGCACGGTTTTCTTGACTGGTTTAGCACGCTTGAGTTGCTGTTTGCAAGTAGGAGTATTGACTTGTGGTCGGATTTGCCAAAGTGTGGTCGGGGAATGGAGCGGTAGACACCCTTGATGCTCGTGTCACAGTGGACCAGGGTGTTTGCACCTCTGGTGGGACAGGAGGTATGTTGATGGAGTTTGGGTAGAACCTGCCTGAGGTTGGCCTGGCTGAAGTCTCCAGCCACCAATGTCAGGGTTTCAGGATGATTTGTTTCTTAGTTGTTGACGGTGGAGTGTAGTTCGTCTAGTATTTTCTTCAATTCCGCCTGGGGTGGGATGTAGACTGATGTGATGAGTACACAGGTGAATTCACATGGAAGGTAGAAGGGGGGGCACTTCACAGTCAGGTATTCTATGCCTGGGGTGCAGTGGCACGCTAGGGCCACCACATCCGAGCATCAGGAGGTGTTGATGAGGAGGCAAACACCCCGCCTTTCGACTTGCCTGAGGCCATCGTGCGGTCCATCCGGTGGGTTGAGAAGCCTTCGGGTTGGATGGCCCAGTCTGGTGTGGCTGGATTAAGTCATGTCTCGGTGAGGCAGAGCACACAGCAGTTCCCCACTTCCCTCTGGGAGGTAAGTCTAGCGTTGAGGTCATCCAGCTTGTTCTCAAACGCTTCGACGTTCACCAGGAGTATGCTGGGGAGAGGGGTCTTGAAGCCACGTAATTCAAGTCTCAGCTTCAGACCGGCGTGCTTTCCCAGCTTCCTGGGTCGGTGGCTGCCCTTAGATGGGAGAACTGGATTTCCATAAGGTAGGTGGTCACGTTCGATGGGGTGGTGGATGATGGTGGTGGTGGCAGGTTCACTGGAGGGGGTTGTACGCAGGTTGGTCTGGTATCGTGGGGCAGCGAGGTTGGGTTCATCTTCCGGTGTGGTCAAGTGAGTACCTGTTGCTTCAGGGTTGGCTCAAGCATTCCTGCTTCGCTGGCGAGGCCTCGCGCCCTGCAGTCTAGTCACGCCGGGATTGGCCTTGGTGATGGCGGTACTTCAGGGTGATGGACAGGCTGAAAACAACATGGTAGGGTCAGGTCACATGGTCGGAGACTGGAAGGAGCAGTCACGTGGTCGGACTCCGACGTGGGCCTAGTCAGACCTACACTTGGGAAAGGATGCAGCAGTTAACCTAGAGCAGGTAAGTCATGGAGTTTTTGGTGGGTCCTTGGGTTGTGGCTGGGCGGGTAGGCCCCGGTCCTTGGTCCATTGCGGGGCGGGCCGCCGTTGGCAGGGTAGGCCGTTCCTTCGGTTGTTGCGGGGCGAGCTGTCGCTGGGCAGGTAGGCCCAGTCCTGGGGCCATTGTGGGCAGGCTGTCGCTGGGTGGGTAGGCCCTGGTCCTTGGGTTGTTGTGGGCGGGCCATCGCTGGGTGGGTAGGCCCTGGTCCTTGGGTTGTTGTGGGCGGGCCATCGCTGGGTGGGTAGGCCCTGGTCCTTGGGTTGTTGTGGGCGGGCCATCGCTGGGTGGGTAGGCCCTGGTCCTTGGGTTGTTGTGGGCGGGCCATCGCTGGGTGGGTCGACCCTGGTCCTTGGGTTGTTGTGGGCGGGCCATCGCTGGGTGGGTCGACCCTGGTCCTTGGGTTGTTGTGGGCGGGCCATCGCTGGGTGGGTAGGCCCTGGTCCTTGGGTTGTTGTGGGCGGGCCATCGCTGGGTGGGTAGGCCCTGGTCCTTGGGTTGTTGTGGGCGGGCCATCGCTGGGTGGGTCGACCCTGGTCCTTGGGTTGTTGTGGGCGGGCCATCGCTGGGTGGGTAGGCCCTGGTCCTTGGGTTGTTGTGGGCGGGCCATCGCTGGGTGGGTAGGCCCTGGTCCTTGGGTTGTTGTGGGCGGGCCATCGCTGGGTGGGTAGGCCCTGGTCCTTGGGTTGTTGTGGGCGGGCCATCGCTGGGTGGGTAGGCTCTGGTCCTTGGGTTGTTGCAGGGCAGGCAGTCGCTGGGCGGGGAAGCCCCAGTCCTTGTGCCATTGCGGGTTAGGTGATCGCTGGGCTGGTAGGCCCCTGTCCTTGGGCCATTGCGGAGCGGGAGATCACTGGGCGGGTAGGCCCTGGTCCTCGGGTCGTCGCTGGGCGGGCGATCACTGACCGGCTAGGCCTCGGTCCTTGGACTGTTGCTGGCCAGGCTGGCCTCGGTCCTCGGGCGGTTGCTGACCGGGTAGGTCTCAGTCCTCGGGCGGTTGCTGACCGGGTAGGTCTCGGTCCTCGGGCGGTTGCTGGCCGGGTAGGTCTCGGTCCTCAGGCGGTTGCTGGCCGGGTAGGTCTCGGTCCTCAGGCGGTTGCTGGCCGGGTAGGTCTCGGTCCTCGGGCCGTCACTAGCCAGGTCTCAGTCCTCGGGCGGTTGCTGGCCGGGTAGGTCTCGGTCCTCGGGCCGTCACTAGCCAGGTCTCAGTCCTCGGGCGGTTGCTGGCCGGGTAGGTCTCAGTCCTCAGGCCGTCACTGGCCGGGTAGGTCTCGGTCCTCGGGCTGTCGCTGACCGGGTAGGTCTCAGTCCTCGGGCCGTCACTGGCTGGGTAGGTCTCGGTCCTCGGGCCGTCACTGGCCGGGTAGGTCTCGGTCCTCGGGCGGTTGCTGGCTGGGTAGGTCTCAGTCCTCGGGTCGGCGCTGACCGGGTAGGTCTCCGTCCTCGGGCCGTCGCTGGCCGGGTACGTCTCGGTCCGGCGGCGCGTGTAGGATACGGATGGAGTCGTGCCGGGTCATGCGAGGTTCGGAGGATCCTCAAACCTGTAAGAAAACATAGAAGAACGTTATTAGTAATTATACATGAAGTGGAAAAGTGTTTTAGTAGGTCAGAACGGTGATAAGAGATAAAAGAAAGGGGTCTGGTTGAGAGAGCTCGCAGAGAGTCGCTATGCTCCGGCGCCATGTTGAATTGCAGTGTGAATTTAAGTGAGTATTCCATCCCACATGCAGGGTTACCTAAACTCAGACTCATAAATCTGTCATTACCTGCTGTAACCCTTTCTAAACAGTGGGGCTACTGTGAACAAAAAACAAAGAAAAGTACAGCACAGGAACAGGCCCTTCGGCTTTCTAAAGAACAAAGAAAAACTGCTGTTTACTTAGTTGGCTGCCCACAGAGTTGGCTGCCTGTATATCATTTGGCACAGGCAATTAAGTATACTCAACATTATTGAGAGCCTGCCTTAAGTCTCCTCATATTTGTTAATGAGGATGAGCACTTGTGTGTGGTGGTATGAATGTGAGCACTGCCATTGGTACAGAGCATGGGTTTCCCATTTACTCTGGCTGGTCATGTGCCTCTCGTCCGATTGGCTGAGACTAGTCATGTGACTGCTCACCAATTGGTCGAGAGGCAAGTAGACCCCACCTCCGAGGCGGAGTATAAGTACCCAGAGTTCCCGGCGGTCGGCTTTTCTCTGTAGTCGACCACGGGGCTAACAACTAGCTGATTAAAGCCACAGTTTGGATCTTAATCGTGTCTCGAGTCCAATTGATAGTACATCATTGTGCCCAAAGGCTTCAGTTCGCTACCCTCCTTGTGCCCCTGGCTGTGCTTCCTTTTCCTCTCCCACTCAATAATGTCTCAGCGAGTAACAAAGTTGGGGAAGAGGCAACATACCACAGTTATTTTAAGACCTTTTTCAGTCTGTATTGCAGCCATCAGAAACCTTAACATCAATGCCTCCTTGATCTGTTCCAGTTGGGCACTCCCTGCGTGCTGATTATTCCCATCTTAAAATCTTCTTTTTAGCCATTGTACAGTGGAACATCAGGCAGGAAGAATCTTCGACCCCAAGGATCACTGACTGCTGTAAAACACAGATAATCAGGACTGCTGTCAGAATAGTGAGCATTCACGTGCATGATTCACATGCACAGTAATGGATTGACACCTATTCTGACCATGTGCGAGGGCAGTATTTTGGAGTCAGAGTACAGATGCACGGCATTCCACTTGGTGAAAAACCAGATCATGGTTATCGTACAGTTCTGTCTCACGGTGTTGGCTGGTCTGCGTGAAATTTGTGAAAGACTAAAATACCGGTTGCCCGCTTGTGACCCTGTGTACCTCACTGAAGCTGGCCCCAGCAGACTGCCTGTACCTGTCGCTGTCTCCCTTGTGAATTGTGCCATCTTGAGACAGATTGCTTCTAATTGATGATGGTAAATCTGGATGAACAGGTGGTGCATACAGCTGACTATGGCATGATCATCCTACAATGTAAACACATCATTTTCTCATGCCTGAATGGATCTTTGTTCGATAAGGGAATTACGTCAGGTGTGTGCTGAAGGCTATTCAAGAAGAAAAATTAGGAAACATTTATTTCACACAAAGGGTAGTAGAATTCTGGAACTTTCTGTCCCCAAAAGCCAAAGATACCGGGAGCAGGAAGGTGGGAGTGGACCGGTGGGGAGAGGGAGGGAGTCAATTGAAGTTTTCCGGACTGAGATTGGTAGATAGTTAGGTAAGCTTATCGAGGAACATTAAATGGGGTTGAAGTACAGATCACCCACAATCTGATTGAATAGCGAAACCATAAAATTCCTCCTATGCAGAAGGAGGCCATTCGGTCCGTCGAGTGTGCACCGACCCTCTGAAAGAGCACCCTACCAAGGACCCTACCGTATCCCATAATCCCATAACCCCACTGAGCCTGCACATCTTTGGAAGCTAAGGGGCAATTTAGCATGGCCAATCCACCTAACCTGCACATCTTTGGACTATTCCCATGTTCCAAGGGATATAAGAACTAGGAGCAGGAGTAGGCCATCTGGCCCCTTGAGCCTGCTCCGCCGTTCAATGAGATCATGGCTGATCTTTTGTGGACTCAGCTCCACTTTCGCGCCCGAACACCATAGCCCTTTATTCCTTTATTCTTCAAAAACCTATCTAGCTTTATCTTGAAATATGGAGCAACGGTATGCAAATGGAGTTGAAGTACAGATGGGCTGATATCTAATTGTACCTAAAATAATAATAGAAAATGCTTGGGATAATCAACAGGTCAGGAAACATCTGTGAAGAGCGAGAAAGAGTTACCATTTCAGGTCGTTGAACTTTCATTTCAACCTGAAACGTTAACTCTGTTTCCTCTCCACAGATGCCTGAGTTGCTGAGTATTTCCAGCATTTTCTGTTTTCATTTCAGATTTTCAGCCTTCGAAGCTTTTGTCTAATTGTACCTCCTCAGATCGCCCTCCCTCTTTGTTCACGTCCACACTAGTTAATAGTCTATTGAGTGGAGAAGCTGTAGTCAGAATCTGTTCACTGCGTATCACTTGGCAGACATTTATCGATAGGAGGTCATTTCTAATAGAAAAATAACATGTAGCATTGCAATGGTGGAAAAGATGTGGAAACAGTCAAAGTCAGTCTACAAAAAGATTTTCAGAACCTAAACACCATTTCCTTTTTAAGACCACAAACCCCCCAAATGCTAAAGGGACCTTCCAGCTATTTTCATAGAATGATACAGTGCAGGGGACCATTTTGCCCCTTGTGACTGTGCCAGCTCTTTGAAATAGCTTCCCAGTTAGTCCCATTCTCATTTTTCAGGAGTAATGAGAGAAAGCAGCATGTTTCTGCTGCTGTATGCCATGGATAAGCAGCACTGGAATATGCTCAGGCCTTAACAAAAGGACGCTTGCCTTTGCTCTCTGATCACTCTGTCACTGCCTCAGAAGCTTTTGCTATGCTCAGTGCTTAGGACAGTCACCAGATTGAAATCCTGTGGACTCAGCAGAGTGGAGACAGCTTTCCATGACCTCTTTTGGTGACTTTTCAAATCCATCTCCCCACCTGTTCAAACAGGATTCTTTCTCTCTCTCTCTCTGAGCTCCGCCCAGCCCCTCGAACAAAGGTTTTCTTCCAGGGTATCCAGACTTGAATCCACCATCGTTACTTGGCTGTTTGATTTCCCACTTCCATTTATACAAAAGAACAGAGCCATGCTATTGATATGCAACTAACCTCCCATTTACGCACAAAATAGGCCATCAGACTCTGTAATGGGCTAAAGCTGGTCAAACAAGACTGTCCCAAAGGACAATAGATCTTGAGTGAATCACCCTGGCTGACGGGGGCATCTTGTGTATTCCCACCAACAAGTTCAAGTCTGAATGAGCCAATGCAACTCAGGCCAGGTGTGGGCAAATCCCTCTGGCTCCGTGCCAGTAGTTTTTCCCTCAGTCTATTTAACCCTACCTTGCCTATGACATCTTCTATCCCATTTCTGGACCAATTTCCTAATATCTCCCTCTTGTAACACTATTCTGCCATGTCGTGCACAATGTATTACTCTTCTGCCGGAGCTGCTGGGGTAACTACTTGTTCATTAAAGCCTTCAATTGGACTACAATCTCACTTCAGTAGTGATTGATCGTACATCAATTTAATGAACAAAATTGAAGAATGGCTGCTCTCCGCATCAAGCCAGAGTGTCTACAAATCAACCCCCACGCGGCAAATGCAGCAGCAACTTTTAAACATTGGCTGACATGTTTCAACGGGTACATCAGGACGGCCCCGACTACCCCCACGGAGGAACAGAAAATGCAAGTCCTCCACTCAAGGGTGAGCCCAGAAATCTACACGCTTATCGAAGACGCGGATGGTTTCGAGGACGCAATGACTTTGTCAAAAGAGCACTACGTCAGCACTGTGAATCAGGTATACGCTCGGCATCTTTTAGCTACCAGACGGCAGATCCCAGGGGAATCACTGGACAATTTTGACCGCGCATTGTTAGTGTTAGGTAGAAACTGTAACTGTCCATAAGTCTCAGCCAATGACCACACCGAACTCTTAATACAGGATGCTTTTGTTGCGGGCATGCTGTCTGTGGTGATATGACTAGGAGGTTTACGGTACCTATCTGCCATTGGTGCAGAACACTCGCTGCCCATTGGCTCAGGCCGGTCATGTGCCTCTCGGCTGGTTGGTTGAGACTAGTCATGTGACTGCTCACCGATTGGTCGGGAGGCAAGTAGTCCCGCCTACGAGGCGGGGTATAAGAACCCGTAGGACGCGGCAGTCGGCCTTTCTCTGTAAGTCAACTGCCGGGCACACAACTAGTCGATTAAAGCCTAATTTTTGGATCTTCATCTCGACTCGTGTCCAATTGATGGTACATCACTGTCCTCTAAAATCCGCCAGCGACTGCTGGAAAATGACACGCTAGGGCTTAAAGAGGCACGGAAACTTGCGCACTCCCTAGATGTAGCCTCCCGCAACGCCCAGGCCTACGTGCCCGACCGCGCGGGACCCGCATGGACAGGGTGGACCCCACCTGCGGCCGATTCCAAAGCACCCCTAAACTCCCCACAAGCTTGTGCTGTGCGGCAGCCAGGAAACCCCGGGTGGGGGGGGGGGGCAAAACAAACACCACCAGCAACGCTGCCCGGCCCGATCCACAATCTGCAAGGGCTGTGGGAAGAAGGAGCACCTCGTGGCAGTACGCCAGGCCCTGTCGGCCGCCGCTGTCTCCACAGGCGAACCGGGCGCACTGCCATTCCTCTCCTCACAGGCCATGTGCGATTCATGGGGGCAGCCATCTTGGATGACGTCTCAGGCCCCCAACTCAGCTGGCCATGTATCGCCTGATGAGATCTCCCAACCAGCCATGTGCGATTCATGGGGGCAGCCATCTTGGATTACGTCTCAGGACCCTGACTCGGGTGGCCTTGTACTGCCCGACGAGATCTCTCAGCTTCTGCCACAACTTGCCTCAGTGACACTGGACCAGTCTCGGCCCCGAACGCTTTCAACCGCTACGACGTCAGTACTCATCAACGGGCACAAGACATCCTGCTTGATCGACTCTGGGAGCACGGAGAGCTTCATCCATCCCAATACGGTAAGACACTGCTCCCTCGCTGTACACTCAATTAAACAAAAGATCTCCCTGGCCTCTGGGTCCCACTCTGTGGAGATCTGGGGTACTGCATAGCCCGCCTCACGGTCCAGGGCGTGGAGTTCAATAACTTCTGACTCTACGTCCTCCCCCATCTCTGCGCTGCCACACTCCTGGGACTCGACTTCCAGTGTAACCTGCAAAGTTTAACGTTCAAATTCGGCGGCCCCGTACCCCTCCTCACTGTCTGCGGCCTCGCGACCCTCTAGGTCGACCCACCTTCCCTGTTTGCAAACCTTACCCCCGATTGCAAACCCGTCGCCACCAGGAGCAGACGGTACAGTGCCCAGGACCGGACCTTCATTAGGTCGGAAGTCCAACGGTTACTACAGGAAGGCATTATTGAGGCCAGCAACAGCCCCTGGAGAGCTCAAGTGGTGGTTGTAAAGACCGGGGTGAAACGTAGGATGGTCATAGACTACAGTCAGACCATCAACAGGTATGCGCAACTCGACGCGTACCCTCTCCCCCGCATATCTGAAATGGTCAACCAGATAGCGCAATACAAGGTTTTCTCCACAGTAGACCTTAAATCAGCCTACCACCAGCTCCCCATTCGCCCGGACGACCGCAAGTACACTGCATTCGAAGCAGATGGGTGGCTCTACCACTTTCGAAGGGTTCCCTTTGGAGTCACAAATGGGGTCTCGGTCTTCCAACGGGAGATGGACCGAATGGTTGACCGGTACGGTCTGCGGGCCACGTTCCCGTACCTAGATAATGTCACCATCTGTGGCCACGACCAGCAGGACCACGACACCAACCTCCGCAAATTCCTCCATACCGCAGAAATCCTTAACTTAACCTATAACAAGGACAAATGTGTGTTTAGCACCGATCGCCTAGCCAGCCTCGGCTACGTAGTGCATGATGGAGTCATAGGCCCTGATCCCGAACGCATGCGCCCCCTCATGGAGTTTCCCCTCCCCCACTGCCCCAAGGCCCTGAAACGTTGTCTGGGCTGCTTTTCCTATTACGTCCAGTGGGTCCCCAATTATGCGGACAAGGCCCGCCCACTAATCCAGTCCACGGTTTTTCCCCTATTGGCAGAGGCTCGCCAGGCTTTCAGTCGCATCAAAGCAGATATCACCAGGGCGACCATCCCCTGTCCCGACATGACAGCTGCCACCGTCATTAAAGCCCTCCACAACATCTTTACCCTGTTCGGTTTCCCCGCCTACATCCATAGCGATAGGGGGTCCACCTTCATGAGTGACGGGCTGCGTCAATTCCTGCTCAGCAAGGGCATTGCCTCCAGCAGGACGACCAGTTACAACCCCCGGGAAACGGGCAGGTAGAGAGGGAGAATGGCTGGCCCTTCGATCCAAGAATCTCCCAGTGTCCCGATGGCAGGAGGTCCTCCCCAATGCACTTCACTCCGATCACTACTGTGCACTACAACCAACGAAACACCTCATGAACGTCTCCTTGCCTTTCCTAGGAAGTCTTCCTTGGGGACCTTGCTCCCAACATGGCTGGCAGCCCCTGGACCCATCCAACTCCACAAACACGTATGGGCCCACAAGTCGGACCCACTGGTCGAGAGAGTACATCTCCTCCATGCTAACCCCCAGTACGCCTATGTGGCGCTCCCCGACGACCGACAAGACACGGTCTCCCTCCGGGACCTGGCCCCCGCTGGATCCCCACCCCCACCCCCCACCAACCCCAACCATTTTTTCACCGGCGCATGCCGCCGCAGCCCCCTTCCCAGGAGGATCCGGCCTCCCACTGGCCACATCCGGATGCGAAGAAGCTGAAGACGACACGCTCCCAGAGACATGGATGCCCGAGCCGACGCCAGCATCACTGCCGGGACTGCGACGATGGCAGAGGACGACCAGGGTCCCCGACCGACTGATAGTTACATTATAGAATGAACTTGTAAATAATTGTCTGTAAATATGTGTATTGCACCTGCAATTTAAAAACTTCCTACGAAAGGAGACAAGGACATACCCACAACCACCACGACAGACACTACAGGAAGAGTTACTAGACGCAAGCATATTAGATAAAGGAAACTGTAGCGACTGACTGGTAGAAGGGGCCGACACTGTACTGGACGCAACAAGAAGGAAGTGGGAGGAGGACCTGGGAATCAAAATAGGGTGGGGACTCTGGAGCGAAGCACTGCATAGGGTCAACTCCACCTCCACGTGTGCAACGCTCAGCCTGATGCAACTAAAAGTGGTACATAGACCCACTTAACAAGAACCGTATGAGTAGGTTCTTCCCAGAGGTGGAGGACAGATGTGAACGCTGCCAAAGAGGCCCGGCCAACCACGCCCACATGTTCTGGTCTTGCCCCAGACTTGTGGAGTACTAGACAGCCTTCTTCGAGGCCATGTCCAAAGTGGTGAGGGTGGAGCCATGCCCGAAAGTGGTGGTCTTCGGGGTTTCAGACCAGCCAGATCTATTCCTGGGGAGGAGGACGCCCTTGCCTTTGCGTCCCTAATTGCCCGCCGTAGAATCCTGTTTGGCTGGCGGTCAGCAGCACCGCCCAGAGCTGCAGACTGGCTGTCCAACCTCTCGGAATCTCTCCAAATGGAGAAAATCAAATTCGCCATCCGAGGGTCAGACGACGGATTCCACAGAACGTGGGAGCCGTTCACCCAATTGTTCCGGGACCTGTTCGTGGCCAACAAACAAGCAGAACAGCCAGGTAGCCAAGAAACGGGAAAGTAGCCAAAGCATGAGAGGGAGAGATAGACCGGGAGAGGGGAGGAGGGACAGCTAAATCTAAGAGGAAGGAAAGGCGAACCTCTGGGCTGATGGGGGGGGGGGGGGGAGGGCAGAAGGGGGGGGGGCGGAGGGCAGAAGTGGGGAGGGGGGGGCAGAGGGGAGAGACAGGGAACAATAGAGGAGAGCCAGGAAAGGGATGGGGGGAGGCAGGGAAACGTTAACAAACTTGGCATCCACAGGAACAGAGAAAATGGGGAAGACGGGAGGGCCACAGAAGCGGAAGTGCGCACGAGACGATAACGTCAGTGAACTCCGTCCGGGAGAAGCAAGGGACATCACCACGAACGGATGCCTACATATGTGTGTAAATAACTTTGCCAAGGGTACAGAGCTGCCGCTGTTGAGCGGGGGCACAATACTGTCCGCTGATTTCGGGGGGGAAATTAATACTTCAGCAGCAGCAGTGACCCGGGGGGGGGGGTGAGTACCCCAATGGGAGGGGTAGGGAGGACTGAGACGTGTGGGGTAACGTCTAGTGAATTGCTGATGTATATTCTCTTTATGCACTATGTTAATGTTCACTAATTTGCTGTGTTAGGATTATTACTGTTTAATATGGAAAATTTTGCAAAACCTTACTTTAAAAAAAAACAGCAGCAGCAACCCGGGGGGGGGGGGCGATTTATTTTCCTTTTTGTAAGGGGCGCATGCTCTATCCTGTTTCAAATTGGGTGTTAATCTTCTAAACTGTTTATCGTTTAGAGGGTTAAGTTGTTTTGTTCTGTTGGCATGTTGCCCTTCTTTCTTTGTATTATTTTCCTTTTTGGAGGGTTTTGTAAACTTATTGAAAAACTTTGAATAAATACATTAAAAATAAAAAAATGTGTATTGCATGTAAAGGCACCGAAGGGGACCGCTATAACCTCTACCACTGTAAAAGCAAGGCCACCACCCCCGCCGGACTCTTTTTTAAACAGGGGGTGAATGTGGTAGGCTATATTAGGGGTATCGCGGTACCTAGGTGCGATGTACCTTATACTGTAGTATGAGTCGTAGAACCTGCCTGCTGGTTCCGCCCAGCAGGCGGAGCATAAGAGTCTGTGTTTCACCCACAGCAGTCATTCTGTACCGGAGCTGCTGGGGTAACTACTTGTTCATTAAAGCCTTCAATTGGATTACAATCTCGCTTCAGTAGTGACTGATCGTGCATCACAGCGGAGGAAGTGGAATCTTGTATTAAAGCTCAAGGACTTGTACAGAACTGAGTGGGTTTGAGAGGGACCTTGCTGGTGGTGGTACTTGTTTGTATGGGGAAGTTGATGTAAAGATGGGTGTTTTTTCTTATTTGTCCCTTATTCCCCTTCTCTCATTTTCTTTTTTGTACAGAGTTGCTGTTAATTGAAATTGGTGTATTTCGTTTGGGGCTTTTTCTTTTTGTTGTACTTTCTCTTTTTGGTGTGTGATTGTAGTTTGGAGGGAGTATTTGGTTGGAGGGAAGGGGAGGGGTGTTGAGCAGATTCAGGGTTGAGGGAGGGGATGGGGGAGTCCCGGCTCTTGGGTGTGGTGGGCTGGGGTTTGGTTTCTTTCTGCAGTTGTTTATTTGGGTGGTGTGGGCTCTGGCGGGGAGGGGTTACTTCACTAGCAGGCTGAATTTGGCTAGTGAGGGGGGAAAGGGATGGAGGAGAGAGGTGTTGGTTCGAGAGGAAGTGGCTGGGGATTTCTGGGATGGGAAGGTAGAGTTCTGATGGTGACTGGGGGTTATTCTTTGTTCCATCTGATAGGTGGAGCTGGCTGCCATTTTGGGTGGGCTCTGGTTTCAGAAACATGGGCATGGAGGGGAGAACCCCTCGTGGTGGAAATGGCTGACTTGAAGGGGACGGGGGGGTGGAGATGGGGGGGACGAGGGTTGAGAGACCCAATTTTGATTAGTTATATGAAATGTGCGGTGTTTGAGGGACTCAGTGAAGCGGACGAGTTTGGAAGTGTTTGGGGGCCGCTGTGGTGCTTTTGCAGGAGACCCATCTGTGGGTGAGGGACCAAATTAGGTTCTATAAGGGGTGTGTGAGCCAGGTGTTTCACTCGGGCTTGGATAGCAGGGCCCGGGGGAGAGCTGATACTAATTAATAAAGGAGTTGGAATTCAGGTGGGGAAGGTGGGAGCGGACTAGAGTGGTCGGTAAGTCATAGTTACGGGGACGTTGGAAGGTAAGTCGATGGATTTAGCGAGTGTGTACGCTCCAAACTGGGACAATGTAGCATTTATGAAGAGGATGCTGGTGGCTATTCCAGACATGGCTATGCGCCAGTTGATTTTGGGCGGAGGGATGATGGAGATCACACTGTCCGCAGAATTCGGTTTCGAATAAGGACATGGATAAGTAGCAGAAATTAATACATCGAGTGTTTTAATTCAAAGTGGAATAAAACCACTTCAGCAGAAAGGTTTTTTAAAAGTCAGTACCAGATGCAGAAACGTTAGCTGACCCCGAGGATCATTAAGCCATCCCAGACAAATGCTGGGATATGGATTTAATTGACAGCCATAAATTCTTCAAATTACCTTCCTGCAATTATAACCACAAGCTAGAGCACGGGAAGGTATATTAGAAATAGCAATTAGAATAAATTAAACAAACTTCTTTCTGAGACATATAAACTTTGTCACTTAAGATAACATCATTTGGAATAGTGGCTATCTGGACATCCACATATTTAAGAATCTTGACACATTGAAAATGGACAGAAGTTGAAATGTGTCTCAAACTCCTTGTCCAACCATATATCTTAGACACCTGACAAGATCATTAAATCACATTAGTGTTGATAAGCCAGAAACCTGGCCATTTAGCAATAGGAAATTGCCCAGTAGGGGAGATGAGACACAGGAAAAGCCGTACCCTGAATAGGGGTATTTATATATAAAAGACAAGATTAGCAGAATCATTACTCACTCCTGCTAAGAGTGCATCAAAATTCTGATCCTCAGCCTGCTTCACCAAACAAAGGCCATCATGGTTTTTATAAGTATGTTTCTTTTAAACTTATTAAAAATGGTTTAGAAATTGATATGAGATACATTAGGACTTTCCATGTTTAGATCCTTCTCTTGTGGAAGTTAGTTTGTTAGCAGATAACAAAGGACTGTTGATGAACCATCAATCGAACGCGAGACGAGTTGCTGTACAAAAGTTAGGCTTTAATAAGCTAGAAGTTAGCCCTGCGGTCGACTACAGTAAATGGACGACCGCCGGGCGTTCTGGGTATTTATACCTCGCTCTGGAGGCGGGGTTAACTCAGCCTCTCGACCAATCGGAGAGTCGTCACATGACTGGTCTCAACCAATCGGTCGAGAGGCACATGACTGACCAGGGCCAATGGTAAGCCAGTGTTCTGCACCAATGGCAGACAGCTATGCAAATCATACCACCACAACTGTTAATTGATTTATATTTTTAATTCTGCAATTCTGTCTGTATTAATTGAGAATATCTTATAAAAAATACTATTCAAAATTAAATGTGCAGTCTTACTCTCAATAAGTTTTACATCCAAGACTCATTTAGGAAGTCTTAAATGACAAGGATCCACGACCGACAGAGGTAGGATATTTAGTCATGAGTGACATTTTCGAACGTCACCCATTAAAAAGTAACTGGTCGATTTGGCTTTGGGCGGGGGAAGAGAGCGGTTGTGGGTGGAGGAGCTCCTGGGGGGGAACAAAGTTGCGTCCCGCTCCTCGCCGAGAACTTGCAGCCAAGCACGCAAACTCACCCATTTCGGCCCACATAGAGGTTGGACATTGACCTACTAGCTTACAAGGCCTTCGACGAAAAGATATCGCGGGCCATAGCAGAGTACACGGAGAACAACCACAGAGGGGAAGTCTCACCCTCCACGTTCTGGGAAGCACTAAGGGCCGTACTAAGAGGGGAAATCTTCACTTTCAAAGCGCGAAGAAATAGGGAGGAAAGGGCGGTAATGCAGCAGCTGGTCGACTCCATACTGGAGGTAGACCGTAAATACTCCCAGGCCCTGACCTTGGAGCTCCTGGCGGTGAGGAAAGAGTTACAAAGGAACTTTGATCTGCTCTCCACCAGGAAAGCAGCGCACCAACTCCTCCAGGCATGTGGGACCCTCTACGAACACGGAGACAAAGCCAGTCGCCTGCTGGCACACCAGCTGAAAAAGCAGGCAGCCACCAGAGAAATTGCACAAATCAGGGATACCAAAGGCATATTAGAAACAGAACCAGAAAAGATCAACAAAACCTTCAAGGCCTTCTACCATGGGCTGTACACCTCAGAGCCCCCAATGGGGAGTCTGGGATGAAACGGTTCCTTGATGGACTGGACATACCAGTCGTGGGGGAGGGCAGAAAACGGGGCCTGGAAGCACCACAGCATTAGCTCCATGCAGGTGGGAAAGGCGCCGGGACCAGACGGGTTCCCGGCGGACTTCTACAAAACATTTGTGACAGCAGTGGCCCCCCGCCTGCGGGAGATGTTCACAGACTTGCTGGCTGAGGGCACACTGCCACCCACACTAGCACAGGTCTCAATCTCGCTGATACCTAAGAAAGACAAAGACCCAACGGAATGTGGGTCATACAGACCCATCTCACTGCTGAATGCAATCCCAAAATTTTGGCCAAGATCCTAGCCAAAAGGCTAGAAGACTGCGTACCAGAGGTGGTCGCAGAGGACCAGACAGGCTTTGTCAAAGGTAGGCAGCTTACCTCGAGCCTCAGGCGTGTGCTGAATGTGATAATTACCCCCTCCGGGGAGAAAACACCAGAGGTGATCATCTCCCTAGACGCAGAAAAGGCCTTCGACAGAGTCGAATGGACATACCTCACAGAGGTACTGGAGCGGTTTGGGCTTGGAACAGGGTTCACCTCCTGGGTAAATCTCGTATACAACGCTCCCATAATGAGTGTACGGACCAACAACACCAACTCCCAATACTTCCAGCTGCACAGGGGCACCAGACAAGGCTGCCCACTATCCCCGCTGCTGTTCGCTCTAGCAATCGAACCATTAGCAATCACGTTCAGAGCAGCAAAAAACTGGAGGGGGAGCCGAAGGGGCGGCATAGAGCACTCTATGCAGATGACCTGCTCCACTACATTTCATACCCCCAAACAGCATGAATGGAATCATTGTGCTCCTGAATGTGTTTGGCACCTTCTCGCAATAGTGATTTTAGATCACACTCCGCACCTGGTAGATGTGGGCTGTGATTCTCCAAAATCGCCGGCGTCAACAGGCCTCTTGGCCCAGTGATTCGGTGGCCCGCAGGGAGCCAGCATGGGCCGGAGTGCTGCACGCATCTCCGGCGCCAATATGCGGCTCTGCACTGCCAGCATGGGTCCGTACATGCTCGTGGTGGCCATTTCCGCTCCGGCACCACGCAACGTGGCGGAGCCACACAGCGGGCCCACGCGGAAGGAGGTAGGCCCCCTCCAGATCGCACACGCCTGCCAATCGGTAGCCCCTGATTCTGGGCCTGGTCGTCGTGCAGGTCCCCCCCCCCCCCCCCACCCCCCAGAATCTGATCCCCCCCCCACCAGAAAAGCCACCGCAGCCATGGGTCCAGGCTCCCGCTGGGTGGTACCAAATTGGAACGACCCTGGCGGAACTCGGTGGAACTCAGCCAGTCGACCGCGGAGAATCGCCGTGGGGGCTGTTTTCAACGGCGCTGTGTCGACCGCACATACAAAGCCCAAAATAATCTTGCTTACCCTCTTAAAAAAGGAACGTGGAATGAAAATGGGAAGGCACTGGAACACAAATAGGAATCTCGGGAGGACCGTCATTTTAACTGTCTGTACTCTCCCAGCTAACGTCAGCACGAGCGCATCCCACCTCTGGAACTCCCCTCGCATCTGATCTACCAGCCGGGACAGGTTCAGCTTGTGTAGTCGACCCAATCTCGCGCCACTTGTATTCCCGGGTACCTGAAACTGTTCCCAACTAACCGGAACGGCAGCTCCCTCAGCCGATCCCCTTGGCCCCTCTCCTGAAGTACAAACATTTCACTTTTCGTCATATTCAATTTGTAGCTATTTAGAGTTCTCCAGATCGGTAGCCCCTGATTCCGGGCCTGGTCGTCGTGCCGACCGCACACGCGCGACTGCCGCCGATTCTCCAATCAAGCGGCGTGGTGGCAATTTCCGGCGTGACCAGCGATTCTCCGACCTGGCGCGGGCTCGGTGAATCCCGGCCATGGTTTTGGTGACGGGGTCGGCTCGACGGCCGGCTTGGAGTTTGGATGTGGGGCTGTCAGCGGATTTAGGACTTTGTGTGAAGATGGCTCTGGTGATGGATGAATATGTGGAGTTTAACAGGAATAGGGAGGTGTAGCCCTCGGTGCTGGAGGTCTGAAGGTAGTGGTGAGAGAGGAGATAATCTCATGTAAGGTGCAGTTGGATAGGGAGGCGAGGGAGGAATGCTAAAGGTTGGTGGATGAGATCTTGGAGGTAGATTCAAGGTACTTGAATGACCTCACTCCGGAGTTTGTGGCCAGTAGAAAGGGGTTGCAGATGCAATTTGATCTATTGTCTTCTGAGAAGACTGTGTCAGCTGCGGCGCTCGAGGGGTGTAATGTATGAATATGGGGAGAAGGCCAGTCATCTTTTGACCGGTCAGTTGAGGTGGCAGGCAGCCTCCTGACCGATTGTTCAGATTCAGGGTTCGGGTGGTGAACTAGTGTCTGTGCCGGATAAAGTTAACGGGGCTTTTGAGACGTTTTACAAGAATCTCTGTCGGTGGGAACTGCCTGGGGCGGAGACAGATATGCGGGAGTTTCAGGACGGACTGGAGTGCCCTCAGCTGGAGGAAGAGGACCAGGAAGGGTTGGAGGAGCCATTGGGGATGGAGGAGGTCCAGACAGTTATTGGCCGAATGCAGACTGCTAAGGCAGCGGGGCCGGATGGATTCCTGGTGGCTTTATTGGTGGAGATGTCTGAGGATTCGGTAGCGCAGGGATCTCAACCAGAGAGAATGATGCAAACGTCCATCTTGCTTCTGCTAAAGAATGTTAAGGACCCGGTAGAGTGTGGGTCGTACTGCCCGATTTCTTTATTAACTGTGGATGCTAAGATCTTGGCTAAGGTCTTAGCCCTGAGGTTGGAGGAGTGTCTCCCTCAGGTTATTGGGTAGTATCAGACAGAGTTTATGAAGGGTCCGTTCATGAAGGCAATTGTCGTCTAGTGTGAGGTGGCGTTTAAATATGGTATTGACCCCAGCAGAAGAGAGAGAGCAGGAGGTTATTTTGGTGTTGGATGCCGAGTAGACTTCTGATAGGGTAGATTGGGGATATTTGTTTGTGTGTTAGAACAGTTTGGGATAGGGTCTTATTTTGTGTCGTGAGATTGGTTATTACACAAGGCACCTAAGGCCAGTGTCCGTACAAATATTGTAAGTTCAGGGTACTTTCAGCTGCACTGGAAATCAAGGTAGGGGTGCCCTATGTATTGGCAATTGGCTTGAATGCATTGGCAATTGAGTCTTTGGCCATTGACCTGAGGGCCTTGGATAAGTGGAAAGGGATAATAAGATGGGGGGGTGGGTTGGTGGAACACAGAGGGCGGGATTCTGTGATCCTGAGACTAAGTATTGACGGCGTCAGAAACGATATTGCGTTTCTCGACGGCATCAACACGGCCTCAGGATCAGCAATTCTGGCCCCTACAGGGGGCCAGCACGGCACTGTAGCGCTTCACGTCAACTGGGCGCCGCGGGATCCATGCGGTGCGCAGTGGCTCCCTTCAACGCGCCGGCCCCGACGCAATGTGGCGCAGGGCTCTGCGGAGAATTGCCGGGCGGCTTGGCGCGATTCGCGACAGTCGTGGGGATTCTCCGGCCTGGCCCCGGGCTGAGAGAATCCCGCCCAGAGTGTCATTGAACGCTGATGACCTTTTGTGCTTGACAGACCCAATCCCGACAGTGAGTGACATCATGGTGCTGCTGAAGCAGTTTGGGGCTTTTTCAGGGTATAAATTGAATTGGGAGAAACGTGAGTTTTATTCAGTCACTCTGTCGGGGAGGGGAGCAAATCTGGAGATGTTACCGTTCCACTTAACGGGTTCTCATTTTAGCTGTCAGTGGGTGCAGGTAGCTCAGGATTGGGCCCAACTTCAGAAGTTGAATTTTATTAGTTTGATGAGCAGGATTAAGACTGATTTACAGAATAAACTCCCTCTGTCCTTGACGGGCAGAATTTAGTCAGTAAAGATGAATGTTTTGCCACGGTTTCTCTTTCTGTTTCAGTGTTTACCAGTTTTTCTGCCAAAATCCTTTTTTGGGGGAGCGGGAAAATTTTTTTTTGTTTTTTATTTGGATGGATTAAGTAGCTGGGATTCAGCAGACGTTCCTTCAGAGGGACCGGCAGTCAGGAGACTTGGCATTGCCAAGCTTGATGTATCATTACTGAGCGGCAAATGCTGAGAAGATGCTGGGCTATTGGGGGGAATCCTAAAGCTGTGTAGGTGCAGATGGAGTCTGGGTTGTGTAGGGGGTCAGTGCTCAGTTTATTAGTGGCAGCCTCATTGCCATTTTCTCCAGGTGGTGGTCTCCATACTGAAGATATGGAGATAGTTTCGGCACCACTTTAAATTGATATCGAAGCTGGTGCCAATCGGTGTGAACGATATGTGTGAGCCGACACGGTTGGATGCTAAGTTTAGGAGATGGGAGGAGAAGGGGGTGGAAGGGATGAGAGACTTGTTTTTGGAGCAGTTTGCAAGCTTGGAGGACTTGTCAGGGAATTTGGGCTTTTGCAGACGGATACTTTTAGGTACCTACGGGTTAGCAATTTTGTGAAAAAGATGTGTCCGACATTCCCGGTGGTGCCTCCACGTTGTTGGAGAGGGTTTTGTCGCTGGGAGGGATAGAAATGGGGAGTATGTCAGCGATTTATGGTTGGATTATGGTGGAAGATGCACTGTCTGTGGAGGGGGTTAAGGCTAAGTGGAAGGAGGAAGACTTGGGGTTGGAGCAGGAGGATGGTGTGTGGTGCGAGGCTCTGCATAGGGTGAATGCAACGTCATCATGTGCGAGGTTAGGGTTGATACAGTTGAAGGTAGTGCAGAAAGCCCATTTGACCGAATCCAGGATGAGCCGGATGTTTGCGGGAGTGGAGGATAAGCGTGAGTGATGTGGGAGGGGTCCGGCTAACCATGTACACATTTTCTGGTCGTGTCCTAAGCTCATGAAGTTCTGGGTCTCCTTCTTTAGCACCATGTTGGCGATTCTGCAAATGGAACTGAAGCCCTGTCTCTTCGGGGCCATATCTGGGGTGTCAGACCTGCTGGAGCTGCAGGCAGGGATGGAGGCTGCCATTCTGGCCTTCGCCTCGCTAATTGGCCAGAGGTGAGTGCTGATGGGATGGAGGTCAGCTTCTCTGCCCAGTGCCTCAGTATGGAGGGGCACCTTATTTTATATCTCGAGAAAGGTAAATACACCGTGAGAGGGGCAATTGAACGGTTCTGTCGGAGATGGCAGACATTTATTCTGCATTTAAAAGAGCTGCTCACCATTACTTGTTTGGAAGGGGAGAAGGGATTTAGAGGAGGGGTGTTGGTGGAGGGGTCTTTCTGTTGGGGTCTTTTTGCACGGGGGCGGTTGTTATTATTTTACTGTTTATGTATGAAATTGAAAAAGTTGAATAAAAATATATTTTTAAAATTCTATTCCTCAGCAGGTTAGCCTGTAAATCGAGTTGTCTTATTTTTGAAGCTATCCACTTGGATAGAGTGACTCTTGTTTGGTTCTTTCGTAACCCTGACCCAGTCGCCGTCTGAAAAGTGAACGTTGCCATCTTGATTCACTTCCTGAGTGGCTACCAGTGCCTCACACTTTTGTTTGTTTCTTTCAGGCATAAGAGAAACACGGATCAAGCACAGCAAAAATGCACAGCGAACATGGAGGAGCATCGGAAAGAAGAGGATGACGGAAAAAACAACAACGTGATAAAGACAAATTACACACAGCCATGTTAAGTTACACTCTGGGAGCATGGTACCTCTGAGACCTACAAAACTAGATAGGAACTACACAGTAGATCTATTCATAGTACTAGTACATGTCAGTCCTACTCATTAAAGAGACATTGTCATAGCTGCTGTCATGGCTGAGTGGATGAATGTAGTGTGGTGCTGAGCAATTAAAAACCTGAAGATCCCGGGTTAAATTCCTTTGAAGGAGAACAAAGAAGAAAGAACAAAGAAAATTACAGCACAGGAACAGGCCCTTCGGCCCTCCCAGCCTGCGCCGATCCAAATCCTTTATCTTAACCTGTTGCCTATTTTCCAAGGTCTACTTCTCTCTGTTCCCCACCCGTTCATATATCTGTCCAGATGCATCTT
Organism: Scyliorhinus canicula; assembly: GCF_902713615.1. Classification (NCBI taxonomy): domain Eukaryota; kingdom Metazoa; phylum Chordata; class Chondrichthyes; order Carcharhiniformes; family Scyliorhinidae; genus Scyliorhinus; species Scyliorhinus canicula. Next base: position 138,949,117 of record NC_052149.1, on the reverse strand, counting down.
AAATGATGCTATCGTACCCGCCTCTACCACCTCCGCTGGCAAAGCATTCCAGGCACCCACCACCCTCTGCGTAAAAAACTTTCCACGCACATCTCCCTTAAACTTTCCCCCTCTCACCTTGAAATCGTGACCCCTTGTAATTGACACCCCCACGCTTGGAGAAAGCTTGTTGCTATCCACCCTGCCCATACCTCTCATAATTTTGTAGACCTCAATCAGGTCTCCCCTCAACCTCCCTCTTTCCAACGAAAACAATCCTAATCTACTCAACCTTTCTTCATAGCTAGCACCCTCCATACCAGGCAACATCCTGGTGAACCTCCTCTGTACCCTCTCTAAAGCATCCACATCCTTCTGGTAATGTGGCGACCAGAACTGCACGCAGTATTCCAAATGTGGCCTAACCAAAGTCCGATACAACTGTAACATGACCTGCCGACTCTTGTACTCAATACCCCGTCCGAAGAAGGCAAGCATGCTGTATGCCTTCTTGACCACTTTATCGACCTGCGTTGCCACCTTCAGGTACAATGGACCTGAACTCCCAGATCTCTCTGTACATCAATTTTCCCCAGGACTCTTCCATTGACCATATAGTCTGCTCTTGAGTTAGATCTTCCAAAAATGCATCACCTCTCATTTGCCTGGATTGAACTCCATCTGCCATTTCTCTGCCCAACTCTCCAATCTATCTATATTTTGCTGTATTTTCTGACAGTCTGCTTCGCTATCTGCAACTCCACCAATCTTAGTATCATCAGCAAACTTGCTCACCAGACCACTTATACCTTCGTCCAGATCATTTATGTATATCACAAACAACAGTGGTCCGAGCACGGATCCCTGTGGAACACCACTAGTCACCTTTCTCCATTTTGAGACACTCCCTTCCACCACTACTCTGTCTCCTGTTGCCCAGCCAGTTCTTTATCCGTCTAGCTAGTACACCCTGAACCCCATACGACTTCACTTTTTCCATCAACCTGCCATGGGAAACTTTATCAAATGCTCATCTCAGTTGTGGTAACAGGTGAGGGGGTGCTTCAGTTGGCTTTGGCACCTTGGGGCGAAAGGAGCAGGGCGAACGGGAGGGGTGGAACACAACCACAACCTGTCAATTGGGAAAATACACGAGGGATGATTGTCAGACAAGTTACTGGGTGGGCTGCCAGTATTCCCACAGGCATATCGGAAGGGAGTAAGCTCCTTCAGGAGAATAAGAGGGAAGATTGGGAAGTTTTTATGAAGTGTTTAGTTACTTTTTTTGAAAAGAGAGAGAGAGAGAAGACAAATACTACAGATGCTGGAAATCTGAAAATGCTCAGAAAATGCTGGAAGGACTCAGCAGGAGACAGAAACACCTGTGGAGAGAGGAATAGAGGAACATTTCAGATCGATAAGCTTTAGGGAGTAGCATGATGACTGGCCTATAATCATCTCCCTGTTTCTCACTCCACATGGTGCTGCCAGACCTGCTGACTATTTCCAACATTAACAGTCTTTCTAACAACCCAGAAGACAATGCCCCTTTAACCATGTGCATTAACTAGGTGATAGAACTAACCATGTCATGTAACGTAATGAAGCCATGTTGGCTCAGCACCAGATCAAAATACCAGGTACATTTGTTACAGACTCTGAGCGAGAAGCTGTAAAAAAGGCTGTGATCACATTCCAGAAGTAAAGCCCCTCAGTTGACAATAAAACTCTATCTAGTTGCCCCTCACCTTAACCCATTAAGAGGTTTTTGCCACTGATGGCAACATTCTGGGGTTCAGCTGCACCCTACATTAGACCCACCATTAGTAGCTTTGAATATAAGGCTCGGGAAATTGCAGAACAGTTGGTTTTCTAGACTTCGGATATACACTTGTACCTTGCTGTTTCTGGATGTTAGTGTTACCAAGTAAGAAATATTCAGTTTTAAAACCTGCACAATCTAAAGACTAATGTACTACAAAGCTTTTCGGAACCAATGGAGCACTTTTTTCACTGAAATAAATGATCTAATGAGAGCTTGGTATCTGTCATTATAGGAAAATGTTGCTCGATGAACCTTCCTGTTACACCTCAACTGTCGATGAGGTGCGCACCATCTCCAGTTATACAGATAGGATTTTGCACCTACACGTCCCTGGTGTGCATCTACTGACAGAAGTCAGCAGGACTTACTGTTTTAGCTTTCACCAAACAGTACCTGATGCTGCTACTGCACAAAAAGGAAGTTAGACTCTGGGCAGCATTCTCCCAATTAATCTCCAAGTGTGGTCTCCGGCGGGAAATGAGGCGTGATTCCCGGGAAGTGGTTGAGTGCGAGTCAAATCCACCCACACTTGGAAATTTCTTTGAAGGGGGGTGAGTTTTGACCAGAACTGAGATGGGCAGGAGCCTAAACACGCCAGCAAGCCCGGATTCACAGGTGAGCGACACCCCACTATGGCGGGCACCAGATGACTTGCCGCTTCATGCTCCACCCACTCATGCCCTGCCCAGTTCATGACCCGCACCTTCATGCCCTGCACCCTTTCAGGCCCTGCACCCTTTCAGGCCCCGCCCCTGTTCAGACGTTGCCCCTTAGCAGTGCCCCCTGACACCCAGGGAGCAGTGTCCTGTCCCTAATCACCTGAGGGCTCCAATGGCCTCTGAGCCCCCCAGCCTGGTCATCGCGTCTGGTCTCAGGCGGTAGAGACCAGTAGTGGTACCCGCTAGCCTCAGCTGTGCTGGCGAGGTGGAGCTTGTAAAATCTGGCCTTAAACGGACGCAGCGGGCCCAATTCTCCGGCCTCCTGGACGCGTGTTTCTAAGTGACGGGTGGGGGCAGCACACTGTTCTCAGGTGGTGGGATTCTCTGTTTCTGCTGCTGTCAATGGAAATTCCATGATTCCCGCAAATCCACGGGTGGGAGGGCGTGCTGCTGGTTTGACCAGAGAATCCCGCTGCCCCTGCACGTCCGGATAATTCCAGACTGTATTTAAATGCTCACTTAAATATGCTGATCAGGTTCACGTCTAGCGAGGGTGTGTACCAGATTTCATCACCCGCAGCGGAATGGGAACATTGCCTGTTGTTCAGCGCCCGGCGCAGAGCCCATTTTGGTGTTCTCCCGCTCTTCTCCTATCACAGGATGTGCGCCCGGCACAACGTGGCTGGAGAATCACAGTATCAGTGGGAAGTCCAGACATTGCAGCTGTTTTGAGGAATCAGAGCCAGCTGCTTATATCGGGCAGCAGAGTTCAATCCCACGCTACAGCAGGAGCATCAGGCGGGAGGGAGCCAGGAATGATGCTGAAGGTAGATTATGGATGAGGAATCCTCTTGTGACTAGAGGGAAATTGGGAGGAAGAACCAGTAGGAGCAGCAAATAGGGGAGTAAAATGTGGCAGCAGCATCATGAGAAGTGATAGAATGCAAACAGAGGGAATGGGTCATGAGTGTAAAAAATAATTCCTTAAAAGTGGAAGGGATTTCTTCTAGTTTCATGGCCAAAACCTTATTCCTTAACCAATGTCACTGGGAAAATAATGACCTGACCATCATCACGTTGCTGTGTGAGTGGTGGGGGGAGGGGACTTGCTGTGTTCAAACTGGCTACCATGTTTCCTACTTTGCAACAGCGATTGCTCTTTAATATTATTTCTACGCTGCTCCAATGAAGCTCAAAAGAAGTTCAAGGCACAGGACCACATTTTTCGATTGGACTCGTTACAACCTTTCAAGCCCAACATTCCATTCAATTATTTTAAATCCTAACCTCTGACCTTTACATATTGTATCATCCTAGCTAGGAACTAATTGTTAGGTATAAATGTTCCGGGGCCACATTTCATGGCTGCATTGGAGACAGATGTGATGGCTCACAGAAGCTGTTTAAACTGGTCTTTCTGTTGTACAAGGTAGCATGGCACGTTAAAGACAAGGCGTTCAAATCTTTCTGTGGTGAATGTAATTCACACTGTAATATATATGATACCATATTATTGTAAGCGCAGTTGCGTTGCCCAACTACTAGGGGGAGTAGCACTGGGAATGCATAGGAGTTTGCACAGGGCTCCACCCTTGGCTCCGCCCATGGCTCCTCCCACTGGACTGCTGTATAAAGATCGATGCCCAGAGCCAGCCGACCAGTTCATCCAGGGTTCATCGTGTTACAGGCTGGCTCTGTTGTAAGTAGATTAAAGCCACTGTTCATATCTTAAAGCACGTGTCTCGTGAATTGATGGTCTCATCGCTTTCAAAACTTAAAGTGATTATTATCAACATCAGGAATCCGAAAAACATGCACACGTAGCAGACCTCGTTTTTTAGACAGTAGCTATTGCTAATGATTGTTCTTCACATTTTCACTTCCTCCAATCCCATTTTTTAGTAGAATTGCTCCGTTGCTAACCCCCTTTTCCTTTATTGCCTTTGTTATTTAATCTCTCCAGCATATCACAGACCTTCCCTTTTATTTTCCCTCCCCTTTTCCTATCATTCTGTTTGTTTAAAACCTGTTACTTCTCCAATCTTTTTTTCAGCTCTGATAAAAGGCCATTAACCTGAAACATTGGGCTAGATTTTCCGTCCCACCATGCCGGATTTCTGGTTCAGCACGCCGGCGGGATGCCCTGTTTCGTCGGCTGGTCAATGGGGTTTCGCATTATGGGGCAGCCCCACGCCGTCTGGAAACCCCCGGGCTGCTGGCAAAATGGACCATCCCGTCGGTGGAGAATCCAGCCCATTAACTTTGTTTCTCTCGCCTGACGAGTATTTCCAACATTTTCCATCTGTTTTGACAGAATTCCACAACAAAGTGTATGAAATGTAATATGGATGAAGCCCATCTTAACTGCTCAGATTTCACAGGGAAGAGATTGTCAATGGGTTCCAAATATAAATGTTTTTGTTGCTGATCTTGAACCTTTGGGAGCTATTATAGAGCAGATTCCATGATACCAGTGATATTAAAACTCTGAGCACAAGCAGGCCCTCTGCTCGCTGACTGTCTCTCACTTTCCGCCAGTTTCTTTTCTCTCTGTTGTCCTTGTCTCTAATCTTATCTGTTATGGTACAGGACCAGACCCCAATGTATGTTAGGAAACTGGATGTGAAACTCGAACAATTTTGCAATGTGTAAACTGAGGAAAGGATACCTCACTCCCAGGAGTAATTTCACTGACAAACTGGGATATTTTATATTAAAACAAACTTTATTCTTAACACAGGATCAACTCCATTAATATCACATAAAATAGTTTACAATTAACAGTCAAACAATTCTTAACAATAAAAGGAAATAATTTAACTTCAAACTTATTCCTTCTCTATCTCCAATTAAGCAAAGCCCATTACAGGTTAAAAGCCACTTGTAAATAAAGTTAGCAAACACAGAGCTATTTGCTGTCCTCTGTGAGTTGCTTTCAGCAAAGTAGAGAGACCCTTTCAGACGAAAGCTGCAAATCCGTCTGTCTGGCAGACTAAAAGCTAAACTGCTTGCTACAGACCTGGCTCCTTCCATTAATTACACCATCTCCATCCCACTAACTGTCTTATAACCATCTCACTAAGGCTAAACACAATCCTTCAATTATCTAAACCCCAGAGAACTTTATTTCTATAAACAAAAGTCCATTAACCCTATATAGGTAAACAATGAAATGGTTATAATCAATGGTTATCTCACTTTTGTGACACCTTAATTGCACCCTTTGCAGCCACACCAACTGCCTGTATGTTAAACAAGAATTTATAAAAATATTACGGCAACAGATATTAGACAGGTTTTTAATGGGTTGAAGGGTTATGGAAAAAGGGCAGGACGTTGGAGTTAAGGCCAGGATGAGATCTGTCATGATTGAATGGTGGAGCAGACTCAAGCCAAATTCTGCTCTTTTATCTTATGAAATTATGTAAATTACAATATATCTATAACAGTTTCCTACTTTCATCACACATCTTTGTCACTCTTTCCTTTGTTTTTATTTTTTTATTTCGTCCCCTTTTTCTTTTCTCACTTTCTTTTTCCTTTCTCTTTCTCTCTATTTCTCTTTTTTTTGTCTCCTGTTCCCATTTTATCATGTTTACCCTTCTTGTTCCTCTGGTTTATGTCTCCCCTTTCTCTCTCCCTCTCATAACTCCAGAATTAAAAGTAAAAACTGAATTTTTCTCAGAATTAAACCATTCCAAACAATTGTCATCTGCATTTGTTAACTTGACTCCTCCCTGTTTAAAGATGAAACCTCTGCTATTCACTCTGTTCAATCAGGGTGAAGTTCAGTAAATCATGCCAGCTAACGCTTATTGTTCAGGATTGAACATCAGGATTTGACAGCTTCCTTACACTGTCGCTTTTAATAATAATATTTATTGTCACAAGTCGGCTTACATTAACACTGCAATGAAGTTACTGTGAGAAGCCCCTAGTTGCCACACTCAAGCACCTGTTTGGATATACAGAGGGCGAGTTCAGTATGTAATTCACCTAACAGCGTGTCTTTTGCGACATGTGGGAGGAAACTGGAGCACCCGGAGGAAACCCATGCAGACACAGAGAGAACATGTAAACTCTGCACAGACAGTGACCCAAGCCGGGAATCGAACCTGGGACCCTGGCGCTATGAAGCAACAATACTAAGCACTGTGCTACCGTGCCTCTTCCTGATCCATGTTGTGTCAATGACTGCGCCTGACTCCTTTGGTTGTTCCCCAGACACTAAATCTAGGTTGAGGTCCGGTGGAATGATCCAGGAAATGGCTGGGACCTGCATACGCCAAGATCCAAATTTATTTGGTGCTCCTTATGGACATGTAACATGCAGAGCTTGTCATGTTTGATCGTCCAGCAGGAGGGGGCTCTCCCTCACTCAGGTTGCCAACTGTAATTGGACATGTTCTTGGGGGTTTCATCATACTTGTGCCTGATTTCTTCTTATGTTTCAACGGGCAGGAAGGAAGTGGGGGGGGTATATCTTTGGGAATGCCCAATGTGCTTCAGGAGGAGGGGCATGAGGAAGCCCCCCCCCCTCCCCAGGATAGTAGCCCCCTTTCTTCCTACGTACCTATCTTTAAAACACACCACCCCATTCCTATTCTGTCCCCCTCCCGAAACTACTCGAACTCTCCCCATCAAGATCCCGACTTAACCTTGCTCTTTTTTTTAAATTTAGAGTACCCAATTCATTCTTTCCAATTGAGGGACTATTTAGTGTGGCCAATCCAACTATCCTGCACATCTTTGGGTTGTGGGGGCAAACTCCACACGGCCAGTGACCCAGAGCAGGGATCGAACCTGGGACCTCGGCGCCGTGAGGCAGCAGTGCTAACCACTGCGCCATCATGCTTCCCCGACTCAAACTTGCTCTGGGATCCATGGGGTTGCCTTCATGGGGCTGCTTGCAGTACGAGAAATTCCCACTAATGTGGTCTTCGCGCTGCTGGAGCTTCCAGCCAATTGGATTGGTCAGATCTCTAGAAGGTGGGGCTTACTCCCCAGTGAGGGGTAGAGATTCCATACCACCCATATTTATCCAGTCCTCAGCGTGTTCTGGCTGTGGGACAGGCTGGCACGGAGCAGGCCTCCAGTGGGGTAGGAGAAAGGCAAGCTGACTTTACACACCCATCTCGCTGTAATATTCCACCCATGGTTTTAATGAAAAAAATAGTTTGCTTGTGCGCCATGACAGGAAGGGGATGATGGAATTTAATGCTGACAAGTTATTGGACACACAGATTCTCAAAATCAAGCCTGATTGTATTTTCACCAAACTTTTCCAGAAAGCTCTTTCAAGATTGTTGAGCAATGGGAATTCTGGCTGTTTTCTCATCTCTATCATAGTCAAAGAAAAGAGAGATATGTAAAAAATAGAAAAATGGAGATGGAAAGAATTGAAGACAGAGAGAAATAAGAGATGTGGAGGCAGACTGAGGGCAGTTATAGGTGGGGAGGGAAATTGTCATTTTAAATAATTTTGACTACAAGCTGTGGATTAGATCACTAAAATAAATAACAGGAGATGTTTAGGAGAAAACAGGATTAAGCTAATGGCAGGAGTCAGGATCATTGAAGCTGTATGTCATTGGTTTAAATTTCTGTACAACTAGGCACCTATCATTCCTGTTCCTGCTCAAGGAGTTTGAGACTTTAAAGAATGTGATTGGGGGTGTGCTGCAGCAAAGATATTTGTTTCGTAGGATATAGTTTTATATGGGGCGGGCCTGGTTTCAGTGAATGATTTCATGTCTTTTCGCAAACTAGTAAGGAAACAGTGATCTTAACAGCATGTTTCTCTGGTTGATTGAAGGTAAATCAAATTGAAGGTAAATTCCTCTGATGCAGATGTATTACCACAAGATGGGCGGCACGGTGGCACAGTGGTTAGCACTGCTGCCTCACAGCTCCAGGGACTCCGGTTCAATTCCGGCCTCGGGTGACTGTGTGGAGTCTGCACGTTCTCGTACTGCGGTTTCCTCCCACTGTCCAAAGATGTGCAGGTTAGGTGGATTGGCCATATTAAATTGCCAGTTAGTATCTAAAAAAAAAGGTGAGGTGGGGTTCCTGGGTTACGGGGATGGGGTGGAGGCATGAGCTGAAGTAGAGTGCTCTTTCCAAGGGTGAGTGCAGACTCGATGGGCCGAATGACCACCGTCTGCACTGTAAATAAATTCTATAAGATACATGATGAGTGATTCTCACTCCCTCTGCTGGAATATTCAGAAGCCACAACAGTGAAGGATTTCAACTTTCAATGGGAGACTTAGCTGAATTATATAGCGGTAAATTTTTGTCCTCACAAACTGGAAGAAAATCTAGTGGATTAACCAGCCCATTGGAGAATTCAGCTGATTTCATGTAAACCAATTGATTGAAAAGTTGATTAATTCTATTTAGAATGGGGAATCTGATTGGAAATGGGGTTAGTGTCTCTGGGTCGAGATTGGTTCCCTCTGTGACAATACCTTGCTCTTAAAATTCCCATCCTTGTTTCCAAATCCCTTCAAGGGCCTCATCCCCTTCCTGGGCGGGATTCTCCCATTTGGCGGCAGAGTGTCCACACAGAGTCCTGGGAGGGGCGCGGCGGGATCTGGCTCCGGGGGGTGCCTCCACGGTGGCCTGGCCCACAATCGGGGCCCACTGTGGGGGCACTCTTTTCCTCTGCGCTGGCTGAGCCATGGCCGGCGCAGAGCAGAACCCCTCTGCACACGCGCTGGGATGATGCCAGCACATGTGGCGCTCCCGCGCATGCGCCAACTCGCGCCAACCGGCGGAGGCCCTTTGGCGCCAGTTGGCGTGGCGCCAAGCCCTTCCACGCTGGTTGGCACGGCACCAACCCTGCCGGCGCCGTCCTAGCCCCTGAAGGTGCAGAGGCGGCCAGAAGCTGGAGTGGTTCACGCCACTACTCGGCGCTGGTACGACCCACCCCGCCAGGTAGGGGAGAATCCCGCCCCCTATCTCTGTAACCTTCTTCAGCCCGACAGTCCTCTGAGATCTCTGTGTTCCTCTGAAATGGCCTCTGAAAACTTCTCCCTCTCTCTGCACCCTATTTCTTTGGCCAGGTTTTTGGTCACGCACGCTAACCTCACCATTTATGGCTCCTGTGAGTGAGACATTGCAAATGTAAATTGCTTTTGTTTGATGTGAGGTCATTCAGATCGATGGCAAGAAGGATAGGTCAGAGTATTTTGTAAATGTGAGGCAGGGGCAGAGAGATTTGGATGGGTGAACGTCCATGTACAGAGGTCAATGAAAGTTGATAGACGGGTGAAAAATACAATTAAAAATAATGCTGACATTTCTCTCATGGTTCTGGAAGATAAAGGAATGGAAGTTAAGTTTCAGTTGTATAAAATTCTGTTACAACCCCATCTGAAGCTCTGCATTCAGATCAGGCATTGTGCCACAGTAAGGTGTATTGGTACTGGAGGAGTTCACCAGACTGATACTGAGGCTAAAAGAATTAAAATATGAGAGAACGGATTGCATAGACTTAGCTTGAATTGCCTTAAACACACGGAGGGGCAGAGGGGACAATCTAATTGAGGTTTTTAAAAGGATTAAAAGATTTAATGGAGTAGATAGATATTGCTGGGGGAGTCCAGGACAAGAGGGCATAGTCTGACATTTAAAGCTAGATTTTTGTCAAGTAAAGGTAACAGAACTAAGGCAGATGTAAATCATCCCATAATCCACTTGGATAATGGGACAGGCTTGAGGAGTTGAGTGACCTACTCCTGTCCCCATGTAAACATTGGAGTTTTTACTGAGAGGGCAGACAACACCTCTGATAACACAGCACAACACCTCTGACAATACAGCACAACACTGCAGTAATGGCCTGGATTATGTGCTCATGTCTCTGGAGTGGGACATCAACCCACAACCCAATGATTCAGGTAAGAGAGCTGTCTCTAATAATAATAATCTTTATTGTCACAAGTATGCTTACATTAACACTGCACTGAAGTTACTGTAAAAATCCCTTAGTCGCCACATGTTCGGGTACACGGAGGGAGAATTCGGAATGTCCAAATTACCAAATAGCACGTCTTTTGGGACTTGTGGGAGGAAACCAGAGCACCCGGAGGAAACCCACACAGACACAGAGAGAACGTGCAGACTCCGCACAGACCGTGACCCAAGTCGGGAATCGAACCAGGGACCCTGGTGCTGTGAAACAACAGTGCTAACCACTGTGCTGAGGTACAAGTGATGGAATGCTGGCTATACAATACTGCAACTCAAACAAAGCTTAGTGATCCATTTGGACAACCCGGAGCTGTGTGGGTCCTACAGGCCGATATCCCTGTTGAATGTGGATGCCAAACTGCTGGCCAAAATTTTGTCCTCCAGGATTGAGGATTATGTTCCGGACATTATTGGGGAGGGCCAGACGGGGTTTGTTAAGGATAGGCAGTTGGCCAATGTAAGAAGGTTGTTAAATGTGATCATGATGCCCTCGGAAGGTAGGGAGATGGAGGTAGTGATCGCAATGGATGCAGAAAAGGCTTTGATCGGGTAGAATGGGATAATCTGTGGGAGGTACTGGGACAGTTCGGATTTGGGCGGGGCTTTATTGACTGGGTCAGGTTGCTGTATCAGGCTCCTGTGGCAAGTGTACGGACGGATAGGACAACATTGGACTATTTTAGACTGCACCGGGAGACGAGACAGGGATGCCCCCTCTCCCCATTGTTGTTTGCGCTGGCCATAGAGCCGCTGGCAATTGCGCTGAGAGCTTCAAGGGGCTGGAAGCAGCTGGTCCGGGGGGGTGGGGGGGGGGGGGGGGGGGGGAGAGCTGGTGTGGGGTGGAGCACAGAGTCTCGCTTCATGCAGACAATCTGCTTCTGTATGTATCGGACCCATTAGAGGGGATGGAAGAAATCATGAGGATTCTAGGGGAATTTGGCTGGTTTTCGAGGTATAAGCTAAATATGGGGAAAAGTGAGATGTTTGTGGTCCAGGTGAGGGGACAGGAGAGGCGATTGGGGGAGCTGCCGTTTAGGTTACATGGGGGGGAGCTTTTGCTACCTAGGCATTCAAGTGGTGCGGGAATGGGGCCGGCTGCATAAATTGAATCTGGCCCGGCTAGTAGACAAAATGAAGACGATTTTCAGAGATGGGACACGTTCCCGTTGCCATTGGCTGGGAGGCTGCAGACGGTGAAGATGACAGTCCTCCCGAGATTCCTGTTCGTCTTTCAATGTCTTCCCATCTTTATTCCGTGGTCCTTTTTTAAACGGGTCAACAAAGTAATCTCTGGCTTTGTTTGGGCGGGCAAGACCCCGCAGGTAAGGAAGGTAATGCTTGAGTGGAATCAAGGAGAAGGCGGGTTGGCGCTGCCAAATTTTACTGGGCGGCAAATATAGCCATGATCAGGAAGTGGGTGGTGGGGGAGGGGTCGGCATGGGAGTGTATGGAGGCGGCTTCTTGCAAGGGCACCAGTTTGAGGGCGTTGGTAACTGCGCCTCTGCCATTCCCGCCGGCACGGTACTCCACCAGCCCCGTGGTGGTGGCGGCCCTGAGAGTTTAGGGTAATGGAGGAGACGTGGGAGTAGAGGGAGCATCGGTCTGATCCCCAACCTGTAATAATCACCGGTTTGCCCCAGGATGTATGGATGGGGGGTTCTGGATATGGCGGAGAGCAGGGATTGAGAGGATGGGGGATATGTTTATAGAGGGGAGCTTTCTGAGTATGAGGGCGCTGGAGGAGAAGTTTGGGTTGGGGAGGGGAAATGAATTCAGGTATCTGCAGGTGTGGGACTTCCTACGTAAACAGGTGTCAACCTTCCCACTCCTACCGCTAAGGGGGATTCAGGACAGGGTAGTTTCCAGAGGGTGGGTAGGAGAAGGAGCGTCTCGGACATTTACAAGGAACTTACGGGGTCAGAGGAGAAGCAGGCCGAGGAGCTGAAGCGCAAGAGGGAGGAGGAGCTGGGAGAAGAGATAGAGGGTGGTCTATGGGCGGACGCGTTGAGTAGAATCAACTAATTCACAACATGTGCCAGGCTCAGCCTGATACAATTTGAGGTCGTTCACCGGGCACACATGACAATGGCCCGGATGAGCAGATTCTTTGGGGTGGAAGACAGGTCGGCAAAATGTGCGGGAGGGCCAGCGGACCATGTCCACTTGTTCTGGGCATGACCGAAGCTTAGGGAATTTTGGCAGGGGTTTGCAGATGTCATGTCCACAGTGTTAAAAACACGGGTGGTGCTGAGTCCAGAGATGGCGATTTTCGGGGTGTCGGAAGACCCGGGAATCCAGGAGGAGAAAGAGGCAGACGTTCTGGCCTTTCCCTACCTGGTAGCCCGGAGACGGATACTTTTAGCTTGGAGGGACTCAAAGCCCCCAAAGTTGGAGACCTGGCTATCGGACAAGGCTAGTGATGCACGATCAATAACTCTCGAAGCGAGTTTGGAGTACAATTGAAGGCTTTATTGGACTAGATGTTTCCCCCAGCAGCGCAGGGACAGAATGCAGCAGCTGGGGAGACACAGGCTCTTATTCTCCACCTTCCTGGGCGGTACCAGCAGGCAGGCTTCACCAATGATCTTGCTGTCTCAGGTACCTCCCACACCAATGGTCTTACAGCCTCAAGCTGAGTACCGTAATACCCCTAATACCGACTACCACAGCTAACTTTCTCTGTTTGGAGAAAATGAAGTTCGCCTTGAGAGGGTCACTGTTCGGGTTCGCCCGGAGGTGGTAACTGTTCGTCGACTTCTTCGCGGAAAATTATTCTTCAGCAGAAGATTAGGGGGCGGTTAGCTTAGCTTAGAGTAAGGGGTTAATCAAGGTGGGACCTGTAAGGGAGACGGCTTTTGCACTATGTTTATAGTTTCATGTCCATTGTTTACTGTGTTGTTGTTACAATACCAAAACATACATCAATAAAATGTATTTTTTTAAAATCCATCTGGACTGTTAACCACTTAAACCCCATATCTCACCCACATGTCGCTTCCCCAACACGCACACACACACAGTGGTTTCAAAGATCCAAGGTTGATGGTCCTCTTGATGGTGGTTTGAATCAAAGCTCACTTGCTGACACCTAATGGCAGAAAATCTGTACTGCAATCGCATTCAAACCATTCCACAGCGGCTTTTACATCTCTCGCTGTGTACTTTCATAGGAGTTGGGAGGGAGAGGCGGCAGAAATTAGGTAAAATAGCCTCGGACACCATAAAGCCCTGCAGAGGTTACAGCAGAGGATGCCTGGTGGGATAGCCAGAAAAATATGTTTTAAGTTCCCAGCAGATCCTGGAACATCTCCCTGGGTTGGTTTTAGAACTATTATCTAAAGCATGCTCAGGACATTCCAAAGCACAGTCCAGCCAGCGACGGACTTTTGAAGTGTAGGCACTGCTGTATTGTCAGCAATGTGACAGCTAATTTTGTTCACAGCAAGATCCCATGAACAGCAAGATCCCATTCAGAGCCAGATAATAATAACCAGATAAGCTGTTTTTTGAAATTATGGTGGTTCAGGCGTAAATATTGGATGGGAGACCAGGGAATGTTTTCCTGCTGTTTAAAATGGTGGCAGACGATCTTTTACATCTGTTTACATGATTTAATGTCTCATTGGAAAGACAGCACCTCTGCTAGTGCAGCACTCCATGTCAACATAGATTTTGTGCTCAAGTCTCTGGAGTGGGACTTAAATCCACAACCTTCTGCCTCAGAACGCTAGAGTCCATTGTGGCCACTGGCACCTCTGCAGTTAGAGACCAAGTACAAAGCATTGAACCAGCCTAACTTCCTCAGAGTGGCGACCTCCGTCGGATTGCCACTATCGGCAGAAATGAAAAATTAAATGAAAATCGCAAGAAGGCTTCAAATCAAGTTACTGTGAAAAGCTCCTAGTCACCACGTTCCTGCGCCTGTTCGGGGAGGCTGGTACGGGAATTGAACCGTGCTGCTGGCCTGCCTTGGTCTGCTTTAAAAGCCAGCTCTTTAGCCCTGTGCTAAATCAGCCCCTTATTTACCCACAGTAGGGTTGCAACGCCCCTGTTTTCCCGAACCTTCCTCACTCAGGCTGGGTGAGGCAGGAGCAGTGAAGCAAGCCCCCAGCAGCATCAGGGTGGAGTAACTGGGGCACAGAGAGGACAGACAGCCCCCTTTTAAAGTACTAGCTGCCGTAAGAGGACGTGATCAAAGGTAAGTGGTTCAGACAATGGGGGAGGGTTAGGCCAGGAGGAGGGGAGCCGTACAGGAGTCGGGGGTCAGGAGAGGGGGGTTCCAAGAACAAAGAACAATAAAGCACAGGAACAGGCCCTTCGGCCCTCCAAGCCTGCAGCTATCTTGATACCACCTAGACCTATTCAGCGACTATGGAGAGGCTTGCTGGTGCACATGTGTGGTAGGCTATATTAGGGGTATCGCGGTACCTAGGTGAGATGTACCTTATACTGTAGTATGAGTGGTAGAACCTGCCTGCTGGTTCCGCCCAGCAGGCAGAGCATAAGAGTCTGTGTTTCACACACAGCAGTCATTCTGTACCGGAGCTACTTGTTCATTAAAGCCTTCAATTGGACTACAATCTCGCTTCAGTAGTGATTGATCGTGCATCAACATGGAAGACAATCAATTCCAATGATGGTGCGGGGTTCGCCGGGTACATGATTGACACTCGGGAGGCTGAGAAGCTGCAGTCGCCTATATACACTGCCCACTCATCCCCACACACACTCATCCCAGCCAACAAAATGGCCCTGGTTGCACTGGAGAACGCCCATCCCACTGATGGGTCGGGATGGGCCAGAGGGTACCTAGGGGAGTGCCCTATGGGGACACCCATACGACCTGTGGCCCTAAGTTCACAGTGGGCAGTCAGCACATGCGCAGCTGCATGGCTGCCTGGCAGGCCATGGCAATGGTGCTCCATGCCCGTCCACCCCACCCCACAGCCCACCTCCTGGCCACCCCCGTTACTCTCCCCGGCCTCAGCAAACTATGGCGATGTTGGACACTTTTCGTACCCCCTTTCTCTCCCTCAGCTGCCACAACGCCGGTTTCATGTTTTTTAAAATCACAAATGAAACTCGCCGTCGGGAATTTGACCCATCGGAGGTGGAGACTTCTGGAGGCCCCGGGGAATACAGGGCCGGGCCTGCTAATAATATGCAATAGTGTTTACTGTACATGCGTTCTGGAATGCATTGCGCCGCTGTTGTGGTGATGGAGAATTGCGATTTCTCGCCCCAATATCGGCATCAACACCGATTCCCCGCCCAATCGCGTTTCACGATTCTGACGTTGGCTGACAGAGAATCCCGCCTGTGGTGATCACAAGTTAACCAGATGCAACACAACTGAGCGACCACTAGAGGGAGCACGGGAGAGCCATATAAATAGATCAGGACAGGAAGTGAACACACTCTTCACAGCAGGCGGGCTGGTAAGCAGGACACACAGCAAGCAAAGCTGGTAGTTAGCACTGGAAGGTAGTTCTAGGTCGAGCTCTGGAAACTGAACGAACTCACAATAAAGCATCTTCTCCACACTTGAGACTGCGAGCTTTATTAAGATACGAGGAACAACACATGGTACCCAGGAGTGATTTCAGACGCTTATGACAGGACAACTCAGCTGCAGATACAGAAAGCACAAAATGGCATGGAAATCTCCTACTGGACATTTGACTGGGGAAGACATCGCTAATTCGAGGATGTGGCATGGATACCCACCTCAGCTGGACACGACTGGTAATGTAAGAAATGTCTGAAAAAGGTTTAAACAAATGTTCGATTTTTATCTCATAGCTAATGATGTAGCAGAGGCCTCAGACAAAATTAAAATAGCAATTCTCATCGAAGGGCCCGTCAATAGGAAAGTGTATAATGGATTTAAACACTCAAAAGGTGAAGACAGGAACAGCTTACAAACGTTACTAAACAAATTTGAAGAGTACTGTGAGAAATTTGAACAGCAAGGCATGCTCACAGTCCAAACTGCACAGAGACTGAGTGATGCAAGACTTAAAAAATCACAAAAAGATCAGGAAATCGCGAATGCACAGTACAGATCAAAAAGAAGAAATAACATGAATTTTTCACAAAGCCAAAACGCTGAAATCCAGTCCAGATCGGAAAGAAAAGGTAACTTACAACTTTTAGAAAGAAAAAACGCTGAAATCCGCGATAAAATGGCGTCGGAGCACATTTTGCAGTCTCTGGTAAGCAAAGAACTACAAATCGCGTCTGCGCATGCGCCGGAACCGGAAGTCGCGCATGCGCAGTTTACAAAAGATCGCGGCGCCGATCGTTATGCGCATGCGCAAGCCGCGCATGCGCAGTCAAAAAAAGTCTTCGTCGCGGACCGTCATGCGCATGCGCAATGGACACCGAACCGCACAAGGAAAGAAAGCCGATTTGCGCATGTGCAAGTCGTTCCTACGCGTGACGTCATGACGTCTGAGAATCCTGACCACGCCCACTTAAAAGGGAAATGCCCGAAAATTGAAACCAAGACACTTAAAGTGGTAAAACCAAATTTTCTTGCCTCAGAACACAGAAACACGCCTGAACTTAAACCAACAGTGAAAAACAACTTGCACAAAACCTTGGAAAAAGCTGCCTTCACCACACACAGTGAAGCGAACAAAAAGAATTCCGAAACAACAAAAGATGATTTGTTTTTCGACGATTACCTCTCAGACCTGACTGGGTCAGTCGGATATGCTTATCACAGCATCAGCGACACGGTCGCAAAGTACAACACGAACCAACTCGTGGTAGATGAATCCAACCAAAATGCTTTGGTTTTCGAAGAATACTACTCAGACATGGCTGAGTCAGTCGGATATGCTTATCACAGCATCAGCGACACGGTCGCAAAGTTCAACACGAATCAACTCGTGGTAGAAGAATCCAACCAGGATGATTTGGTTTTCGGAGAATACTACTCAGACACAGCTGAGTCAGTCGGATCTGTTTATCACAGCATCAGCGACACGGTCGCAAAGTTCAACACGAACCAACTCGTGGTAGAAGAAGCCAACCAAGATGAAATGGCTTTCAAAGAATACTACTCAGACATGGAGGAGTTATTTGGACATGCTGATCACAGCATCAGCGACACCGTTGCAAAGCTCAACACGAATCTACTCATGGTGGATGAATCCAACACCATGGTGCCATGGCAGCTCGTCGATACATTAGATGACAGCAATACCCAAGACGAAGACGACGCCACACATAGAGCACAGGAAGACTCCACGGAGCGAGCGATGACAGGCTCCACAGTGCGAGTGATGAAAGACGCCAACAGGGATGCAAGCAAACACTCCCGGGCGGACACCAAGCATGAACAAGACCATGAAGGTAAACCCGCTGTACCTGAGCAACCGCAAGCAGACTATGAAAGTCTACCAACACGCTCACAGGAACAAGAAGAAAGAGCGGACTATGAAAGTCCAACACGCTCACAGGAACAAGAAGAAGACAATGCACCTCTGCCCACTGCATGCGAAGACAGTGACAAGGTGATCACACTCAACGTACAGGATCACAGTGAGACTGACAGTTCTCAGCTTGTCTGTACCGAAGCACAGAGCGAAAACAGTGACAAGGTGCTCGCACTCGACGTACAGGATCACAGTGAGACTGACAGTTCTCAGCTTGTCTGTACCGAAGCACAGAGCGAAAACAGTGACAAGGTGCTCGCACTCGACGTACAGGATCACAGTGAGACTGACAGTTCTCAGCTTGTCTGTACAGAAGCACAGAGTCGGGCCACCCAACAGTCCAGAGAGACGATGCCGAAAGAAAACATGCAGATTTTGACTCCAGAAGAGGAGCACCTGGAGCCCAGAGAGACAACGCCAAAAGAAACCATGCAGATTCTGACTCCAGAAGAGGAGCACCTGGAGTCCAGAGACATCAAACAAAAAGAAACCATGCAGATTTTGACTCCAGAAGAGGAGCACCTGGAGTCCAGTGAGATAACATCAACAGAAATCATGAAGATTTTAACTCCAGAAGCGGAGCACCAAGAGTCTAGAGAAACCACGTCAACTGAAATCATGCAGATTTGGACTCCAGAAGAGGAGCGCCGAGAGTCCACAGACACCGCGTCAAATGTAATCGAGAAGACTTTGACTCCGGAAGACGAGCACCAAGAAAGCAAAGATGCGGAATCCAATTCTCCACAACTGATTGATGTCACCTGCACCGATGCAACATCAGATCATTCGCACCACTCGCGAGACGGAATGCTCAATGACTCAAATTATCCACTCGGGACACTCATAGAGTATAACAAGAAAAACAAAAGTCAAAAGAAACACAGCAAGAACAAAAACAACATGAAGCGCGACAAGACCAACAACAATAGCAAGAAGCACAGAAGAAACAAAGATAGCGACAACGACAGAGACAGAAACAACAAGAATGGCAACAAACACAACAAAGTCAGGAGCAAAGATAGCGACAACAACAAAGACGGAAACGACAAAAACAGCGACAAGTACGGCAACGGAAACAACAAAAACAGGAACGACAGAAACAACAGCAATGAAACAACGACTTGTACACAATGGCAAAGCACACCAGCATCCAAGGCGGATGAGACAATAAATCAACACCACAAGCACAGAAAAAAGTCCATGCCAGTCAACATCAGTGATGTGACCATGCAGACACCTCGGGATGACGCATTGGGTACTTAAGATAACAAGGAACACCAACAACATTCACAGCGGACTTGCAATATCAATATCACCACGTCATCAACAACAAAAAGAAAAAAAAAAGCTCTGAACAAATTCATCAAGTTTGGACTCATAAATGTTTTTATTAAGATTGGACATATAAATACATTGGCTTTGTTAACTAAGGCAATAGCATCATCACTTGTATAGATACGCATATCATAAGTTACTGTTTTGTATAAAATTTCTTTAATGATGTACAGAAACTATGTAATGAGAAAAAGGGGGATGTGGTGATCGTAGATTGACCAGATAAAAAAAACAACAGAGCAAACACGAGCGGGAGAGCTATAAATACACTGGGACAGGATGTACAATTTTCTTTAACGATGTTCAGAAAATATGTTAAGAGAAAAAGGGGGATGTGGTGATCACAAGTTAACCAGATGCAACACAACTGAGCGACCACTAGAGGGAGCACGGGAGAGCCATATAAATAGATCAGGACAGGAAGTGAACACACTCTTCACAGCAGGCGGGCTGGTAAGCAGGACACACAGCAAGCAAAGCTGGTAGTTAGCACTGGAAGGTAGTTCTAGGTCGAGCTCTGGAAACTGAACGAACTCACAATAAAGCATCTTCTCCACACTTGAGACTGCGAGTTTTATTAAGATACGAGGAACAACACACCACCCAGAGTCTTTGACTATTTTAAGGCAAAGGTTTATTCTTGATAAGCAAAGCGGTAGAAGGTTATTGGGGTAGGTCGGAATGTGGAGTTCAAATAACAATCAGAACAGCCACAAGATAGGGTGGAGGGGCCAAGTGGTCTACTCTTGATCTAGTTTGTCTCTTTGTAAATTGACTCTTTCTATTGATATTTTATTTCTGAGTTGTTACATTAAAAATCTTTTTTTAAATATTAAGATTAATCTATATCTCACCAGTTGGTCGGGGTGAAGGGCAGGTTTGAGCCCTCCACTCGAGGCCTGAGCACATAGTCCAGGCTGGTGCTCCAGCAAAGTGCTGAGGGAAGTGATGCACTGTTGGAAGCGCTGTGTTTCAGGGTTATGTTTCCCTGTTCAGGTGGACAGACGATATCCCATGGCACTACTTTGAAGAAGAATGGGAGAATGCTCCCTGGTGTCCTGACCAACATTCATCCCCTCATCCTCATGGATGAGGGTAAAGCAGTTGATGTGGTGTATATGGATTTCAGTAAAGCGTTTGATAAGATTCCCCACGGTAGGCTATTGCAGAAAACATGGAGGCATGAGATTCAGGGTGATTTAGCAGTTTGGATCAGAAATTGGCTAGCTGGAAGAAGACAAGGGAAATGTTCAGACTGGAGTCCAGTTACTAGTGGTGTACCACAAGGATCTGTTTTGGGGCCACTGCTGTTTGTCATTTTTATAAATGACCTGGAGGAGGGCGTAGAAGGATCGGTGAGTACATTTGCAGATGACACTAAAGTCGGTGGAGTTGTGGACAGTGCAGAAGGATGTTACAAGTTACAGAGGGACATAGATAAGCTGCAGAGCTGGGCTGAAGGTGGCAAATGGAGTTTAATGCAGAAAAGTGTGAGGTGATTCATTTTGGAAGGAATAACAGGAAGACAGAGTACTGGGCTAATGGTAAGATTCTTGGTAGTGTGGATGAGCAGAGAAATCTCGGTGTCCATGTACATATATCCCTGAAAGTTACCACCCAGGTTGAGAGGGTTGTTAAGAAGGCGTACGGTGTGTTAGCTTTGATTGGTAGAGGAATTGAGTTTCGGAGCCATGAGGTCATGTTGCAGTTGTACAAAACTCTGGTGCGGCCGCATTTGGAGTATTGCGTGCAGTTCTGGTCGCCGCATTATAGGAAGGATGTGGAAGCATTGGAAAGAGTGCAGAGGAGATTTACCAGGAAGTTGCCTGGTATGGAGGGAAGAACTTATGAGGAAAGGCTGAAGGACTTGAGGCTGTTTTCTTTAGAGAGAAGAAGGTCAAGAGGTGACTTAATTGAGGCATACAAGATGATCAGAGGATTAGATAGGGTGGACAGTGAGAGCCTTTTTCCTCGGATGGTGATGTCTAGCACGAGGGGACATAGCTTTAAATTGAGGGGAGCTAGATATAGGACAGATGTCAGAGGTAGGTTCTTTACTCAGAGAGAAGTAAGGACGTGGAATGCCCTGCCTGCAACAGTAGTGGACTCGCCAACACTAAGGGCATTCAAATGGTCATTGGCTAGACATATGGACGATAAGGGAATAGTGTAGATGGGCTTTAGAGGGGTTTCACAGGTCGGCACAACATCGAGGGCCGAAGGGCCTGTACTGCGCTGTAATGTTCCATGTTCTATGTTCTGTATGTTCTAACACCTATGAACAGATTGTCCCGTCATTATCACATTGCCCGCTTTGATCTTGCTCCCCATAAATTGGCTGCCACATTTCCTTTATCACAAGAGTGACTCTTCTTGGAAAATGTTTCTCATTGGCTGTGAAGGGCTTTGGGCTTGGTGTCATGAGGCCATCTTCAAATCAAGTCTTCTTTTCTTTTATTTACTATATAACTCAAAACATTTCAATATAAAAGACAAACTGGCTCTTAAATTAGATGATTATTCATTGATTAAGTTCTTTCATAAGGTATTGGTCTTGTTGCCACAGTGCGTCTTGGAGAATGTCCATTGCTCTCCTTCCTTTATGGATGACAGAATCCAATAATCGCCTGGCTTGCTCAGCACGTGTTTCTCCAGCTCGGATCGTCTCATATTCATTCTGATTGAGAACATCTTCCTGTCTCAGGATGTCCACGAGAGGTTCAACGAGGGAAATCCTTTCCACCAGGTCAAGCCGATGTTTCTCAATGAAATGCTTTGATGATTTAAGATCTAGAAAAAGAACAAGCACCAATTTACCACTTTGTGTGCCTCTTTGTGCCCTACATGGGCAGGATAAAGAGCAAGGACATGGTCTCTTTCCCCTCCTGAGTCGCTGCCATGGGTAAAAACCCAGGGCCAAATGTCCATTTGTCAGCGATGTCTCCACATAGTCGACAGAATGACTGCCAACAGGGCCAAGCATGGGCCAATCTATATCTTCAAATGCAAACAGAATTCACTTCTCGCCCATTATATCACACTGTGTGAGAGAGAATGAGGAGATATTATATCACACCATGGAGGCAGATTCACTTCCATTAATGTTAAGATTATTGCTGAAGAGTTGCTTAGGAACTGATCTATCAGCATTCATACTGAACCAGGATTGAGAAAAAGAGGCTGTGGAACTAGATAGCAATGAATAGTGCTGGAAGAGGCTTGATAATGATGTAGGGATAAACAGTAATGAAGGAAGGAGGTATGGATTTGAAGAATGGATGGATTCAATGGAGGGATGGATTCAAAGGAAGGTTGCATGATTAGGAAGATGTAATGTAAACTATGAGAAGAATTGTTGGCAATAATGAAGAAAGTGATGGTATCAGGAGAAAATGGATGGCAACTTTTGTGAGATGAACAGTAATGAGAGGAAAAAGCATTGAAATCAGACAAGTGCGTACAAGTGTTTACCTACTGTTTTTTTTTAAACGTATTTCATTACAAACATGTATCAAAGCAGGTTACAGCAAGTAAACACCCTGGGAAACATACTTCCCAACAATCAATTATAGAGTCTGTACACATTTTCCCCTTTTTCACCCCCCCCCCTCCCCATTACTCACCCCCCCCAATGCCCCTGCGACAAATAGCTCCTCAAACACGGTCACAAACATCCCCCACCTTTTCTCAAACTCCCCTGCTGAGCCCATTAACTCATACTTTTACTTCACTAACCACAGGAAATCGTACAGGTCACTGAACCAAGCCGCTACCCCTGGTAGCAATGCTGACTGTCACTCCAGCAAAATTTGCCGCCGTGCAATCAGAGAGTTGAAGGCCACGACATCAGCCTTCCTCCTTTCCATGAACTCCGGCCTCTCTGAAATCCCAAATATCGCCACCAATGGGTCCGGGTCCACCTCCTCCTCTGCTATCCTGGCTAAGACTGCGAACACTCCCGCCCAGAATCTTCCCAACTTTTCGCAACCCCGAAACATGTGCGCATGATTCGCTGGTCCCCGCCCACACCTCTCACACTCATCTGCTACCCCCTGAAAGAACCCACTCATTCTCGCCCGAGTCATATGCACCCTGTGCACCACCTTAAACTGTATCAGGCTCATCCTTGCACAAGAGGACGTCCCGTTTACCCTTCGACTCACTCTATACTCCCCAATTGATCTCAATTCCCAACTCCGCTTCCCATTTCTCCTTGATCTTCACCACCCGCTCACCTCGCTGTTCCCCCAGTCACTTATATATATCCCCAATTTTTCCCTTCCTTTCCACATCCGGAAACAGCAGTCGCTCCAGCAGGGTGTATCCTGGCAATCCAGGGAACCCCCTCCAGACCTGTCATGCAAAGTCCCTAACCTGTAGATACCTGAACTCACTACCCCTCGGCAGCTCTACCCTCTCCCTTAGCTCCTCCAGACTGGCGAACCCTTCCTCCAAATACAAATCCCTCACCTTGACCAGCCCCACTTCCCTCCACCCCCTAGATACACTATCCATTCCCCCCCGGCTCAAACCCATGATTCTTGCACAGCGATATTAGCACCAACATCCCTTCCATCCTAAAATGCCTCCTCAGCTGATTCCATATCTTCACCGTGGACTGAATCACTGGGCTCCCTGAATACCTACTCAGAGCCATTGGCAATGCTGCCGTCACTATAGCCCTCAAACTAGACCCCTTACAAGATTCCTCCTCCATCCTAACCCAATCTACCCCTTATGTTTTCCTACTTGTAAATAGTAATTTGTTATGTTCATTAACATCAGAATTACCTGTCCCACTCATTGCTCAGTCACATTGGCAGCAGGTCCTCCCTGTGGAAACAATATGGGTAGGAGGATTCAGTTAGAGATTAAGGCAACCGCAATCAGTTCTGAACAATACTAATTATATCACACTGAGAAAGAGGGAATGAGGGGGTATTATATGATGCTGTGAACAGTACCACTTCTTGCAAGTCTTTCCAAAATGTTTCCCAACTTTAGAAACACAGGAATAGCTGAATGAAACAAACTCTGAGCTCCATCTAAATTTACTTCCGATGATATTGGTTGTCGCTTTGCTAAACCTGATAATCAATCTTTTTTTTTAAATTTAGAGTACCCAATTCATTTTTTTTTCCAATTAAGGGGCAATTTAGTGTGGCCAATCCACCCAGCTTGCACATCTTTGGGTTGTGGGGGCAAAACCCACGCAAACTCCACACGGACAGTGACCCAGAGCTGGGATCGAACCTGGGACCTCGGCGCCTTGAGGAATTTGGACTAACCCACTGCACCACCGTGCAGCCCTTCTGATAATCAATCTCGATCAATTAGTCTCCAAAGGTTTCAGGAAGCAATCCTGGCGTAATGCTCAGTAGAAATATAAACAGGAGTTTTTTTAATGACTATGTTCGGGGGCGGGATTCTCCCCTCCCCGGCGGGGCGGGGGGTCCCGCCGTATTCGAGTGGCATCAACCACTCCAGCATTGGGCCTCCCCAAATGTGCGGAATTCTCCGCACCTTTAGGGGCTAGGCCCACACCGGAGTGGTTCCCACTTCGCCGGCTGGCGTGAACGGCCTTTGGCGCCATGCCAGCTGGGGCCGAAAGGACTTCGCCGGCCGGCGTAAGTCCACGCATGCGCGGAGCATCAGCAGCTGCTGACGTCATACCGGCGCATGCGCAGGGGAGGGGGTCTCTTCCACCTCCACCATGGTGAAGGCCATGGCAGTTGCAGAAGAAAAAGAGTGCCCCCATGGCACAGGCCCGCCCGCCGATTGGTGGGCCCCGATCGCGGGCCAGGCCACCGTGGGGGCACCCCCCGGGGTCAGATCGCCCAGCCCCCCCCCCCCCAGGGCCCCGGAGCCTGCCCGCGCCGCCAATCCCGCCGGCACCAGAGGTGGTTTAAACCACGTCGGCGGAAGAGGCCTGTCAGCGGTGGGACTTCGGCCCATCGCGGGCCGGAGAACCGCCACGGGGGGGCCCGCCGACCGGCGCGGCGCAATTCCCACCCCTGCCGATTCTCGGGCGGCGGAGAATTCGGTACATGGCAGGGGCGGGATTGACGCTGGCTCCGGGCGATTCTCCGACCCACCAGGGGGTCGGAGAATTCCGCCCCATGTTTCTAAACAGTGTGAAAGGTCGCCATGCAGAGCAGACAGGTGCTTGCTTCTATTCCCAATTACTTGTGCCAAGACAGAAGTTGGGTCCCAAAACTGGATTGCAAACCAGAACAATCAAAAAGAGAGAAAAAGGCAAAACATCACAATCAAGAAAAGGGATAAACAACAAACAACGCCTAATTAACTTAAATTCAAAAACTAACCAAATCCCCTAACAACTGATGGTGACTAACTCCTTAGAATGGGAAATAAATTCATACCATCTTTGATAGAACTTGTCCACTAACGCCCTGATAGTGAACTTGACTTTCCCAAATGCAGAAATGACATTAATTCACCCACCCAAGCAGAGGCACTAGGTGGAGTGGGAGACCCCCACCCAAGGAAAATTTGCCTCTGGGCTATCAACAAGGTAACGGCAAGAACATCCGCCTATACCCCAGACTGCATCACCGGCGATTCGGACACCCCAAATATGGCCACCAGCGGACACAATCTCCGACATGGTGTTAAAGAATGAAGCCCAGAAACCAATAAGTTTGGGACAAGCCCAGAACATATGCATATGGTTAGCTGACCCAAGAGAGCAATGATCACACCTATCTTCAACACCAGGGCAGAACCTGCTCCTTCTAGCCCTGGTCAAGTGTGTCTTATGCAAAACCTTAAACTGTATCAGACTCAGCCAGGTACATGAAGACGTGAAGCTGACCCTATGAAGGGCCTCACTCCACACCTCACCATTAAGAATAGGACCCAATCTGTGGCCAACGAACAAGCAGGAGAATAGCCAAGTAGCCAAGAATCAGGGGAAAGTAGCCAAGGCGTGAGATGGACAGAAAGACCCAGCGGGGAGAACAGCTAAACCTAAGAGAAAAGAAAGGTGAAACACAGGAGAAGGGGCGGGGGGGGGGGGGGGGGGGGGGGGGGGGGGGGGGAAGAAGGAGGAGATAGGGAACAATAGAGGGGAACCAGAGAGCGGGGTGAGGCGAGGGAATGAAAGCCGGTAGGTGAGCATGGGAAACGACAACAAACTCGGCAAATACAGTAACAGAGAGCAAGAAAATATGGGAGAAAGACGGGACGAACGGCCGAAGCGGAGGTGAACGCGGAACAACAATGGCAGCGAAAACAGCCCGGGAGAAGCAATTAACAACACCAACACCAGATCCATTCTCGTATTGCCCTCGTATTGGACATAACTACTGTAATTGTTTCTCCGGCACACAAATGTTCCCTCCCCAGTTCCCCCCCCCCCCCCCCCCTCCCCCCCCACAAACATGTGTCTACTTATTTGTTAAACGTAACATTGCTAACTATACACAGTTGCTGTTTTTGAATTGGTGTACAATGTCCTACCAGTCTATTTTATATTTCACTCTGTGTGCAGAATTGTAAATATACTGGGCGCGATTCTCCCAAAACGGGAGAAATCGTAAAGCTGGCGTCAAACCCGCCCAGAGCGCGCCCGCAGCGCGCCCCTTCCCGACCGGGAACCGATTCTGGTCCCCGGTCGGAGCTAGCAGCCCGACGCCGTAGGCTCCGGCATGACAGGCTTAACGAATATCGTTAAGCCCGCTTGCCGGAGTTAGCGCCGGCTGACGCGTCATATGACGTCAGCCGCGCATGCGCGGATTGGAAGACTCCAACCCGCGCATGCGCGGATGACGTCATCGTGTATTTGCGCGAAACCCGCGCATGCGCGGGCCGGGTTGACCCTCAGCCGCCCCGCGAATGGATACTGCAGGGCGGCGGAAGGAGAAAGAGTGCGCGGGCATCGGGCCCGCTGCCCGCGATCGGTGCCCACCTATCGCGGGCCTATGGCACCCTTGGCACGGCCGTGGTACTGCCGTGCCAATCGGTGCCATGGTTATGAAAAGCGAGTTTGTGACGCCGTTTTTACGAACAGCCAGACCAGGTGTGTTTGCCGTTCGTAAAAACGGCGTAATGGGCTGGGACTTCGGCCCATCGAACAGCTGTGAATTGCTGCCGGCCGTAAAAAAACGGCGGCAGCGATTCGGGTCGGGAGTTGGGCGGGGGGTGGGGGAGAATAGCGGGAGGGCGGGAAAAATGTCGGGAAGGCCCTCCCGCTATTCTCCGACCCGTCGTGGGGGTCGGAGGATTTCGCCCACTATGTTCAAACACCCAATAAAAAACATTTTAAAAAAAGAATAGGACCCAATTCACCCTCCCATTTCACCCTCACACCACTCAACAGAGCATTATCAGTTGAAAGGATTTGACCATGTGCGTCCAAAATAACCCCCCCCCCCCCCCCCTTGCCGCCCCCCATCAGGCCTAGCCAGAGACCGAATCTTCGTCATCAGGGAAGAGGGTGGCACCAAAGGACAGGAAGGAAAAGCTTTACGCAAAAAATCACAAACTTGGAAATATTTAAAAAGACTGGAATTGGGCAACTGGAATTTCTCAGCTAACTCCCTAAAAATGGCAAACCTCCCCTCCATAAAGAGGTTCCCAAACCACTCCAGACCCTTCACCTCCCAAGATTTAAATGTCGAGTCCAAAGCAGTAGGAAGGAAGAGGTGATTATTGCAAATAGGGACGAGTGAAGACAGGGAAAGGAGCTCAAAATGCTGTCTAAACCCTTTCCAAATCCTAAAGGAGGAGACCACCACTGAGTTTGAGGAAAATCTAACAAGGAAAAAAGGGAATGATGCAGGATTTATTGCAAGGAGAGTAGATGCAGTACAGGGACGAGCTTCCAATTGTCCCAAAATGGACCCGAAATGGCTAAACCATAACAATGTATTTTTTGAGTCATTTTTTTGAATGTTGGCTGCCCAGTAATAAAAAAATAAATCGAGGAGGACAAAGCCCTCCAATTGTCTGTCCCTTTGGAGCAGAACACTACAGATTCTAGGAGTCCTACTTGCCCAGATAAAAGAGGATATCAGTTTGTTAACCTTGATTAAAAAAGGATTTGAGGAGAAAAATGGTGAGAAAAATAAAAACCAAGGGAGCACATTCATTTTAATATTTGAACCCTACCCACCAAGGATAGGGGAGGCCATTCCACCTCTGCAAATCTGCTTTGATACTGTTAGTCAGGCTGATATAATTTAACTTATGAAGTGAGGCCCAGTTGTGGGCCACCGGGACCCCCAATCAACGGAAGTTTATCTCAGTAAGGCAAAAATTAACATCCCCAGTTGGGCTCGCCTCCCAGGGGGTTAACCGGGAAACATTCACTCTTACCTAAGTTTAATTTATACCCCGAGAAGGAGCCATAGATGTTAAGCAACTTCATTATGTCGTCTACGGAGGGGGCTGGATCCATAATATAATGTCCATTTACATAAAGGGACAGCCAATGCTCCACCTCTCCCTGACTAATCCCCCTCTACTTACTAGAGGACCTCAGTGCTATAGCGAACGACACTATCACCAGAGCAAACAGGAGTTGGGAGAGTGGACAGCCCTGCCTCGTGCCCCTATTCAAAGGAAAATAATCATAGTTCAAGGCGTTCGTATGAACACTGGCAATGGGGCCTTATACAACAGATGAATCCAAGAAATAAATTTGTAGCCAGGGTGTTTATGTTTTGATACATGTCTGTAATAAAATACATTCTTTTTAAAATAAATAAAGTTGTAGCCAAATCCAAAACTCCCAAGAATCTCAAATAAATACTCCCACTCCACTCTTTCAAATGTCTTTCAGCATCAAGAGAAACTATGACCTCAGGTTCGGGAGTTTATCAAGCAACGTATATTGGTTGACAATTGTTGGCCCTTCACAAAGCCTGTTTGATGATCCGAGATTATATTTGGGAGGCATGGCTCCAGCCGAAGCACCAGCACCTTAGCGATTAGTATGGCATCCGAGTTCAGAAGCAAAATAGGACGAAATGAATCATATTCTATAGGGTCTTTGTCCCTCTTAAGAATCAGGGTAATAGAGGCTGAATGAGGGTCAGAGGCAACCGCCCCCGGGATAGGGAATCATTGAATATGTCTAAAATTAAAGGCACAAGCTGCTCCGAGAATTTCTTATGGAATTCAATCGGAAAGCCATAAGGACCAGGGGGTTTGCCAGATTGCACCAACCAAATACATTTAAAAATGTCATAATAATCTTTATTAATAATCTTTATTATTGTCACAAGTAGGCTTACATTAACACTGCAATGAAGTTACTTTGAAAATCCCCTGGTCGCCACACTCCGGCGCCTGTTCGGGTACATAGAGGACGAATTCAGAATGTCCAAATTACCTAACAGCACGTCTTTTGGGACTTGTGGGAGGAAACCGGAGCACCCGGAGGAAACCCACGCGGACACAGCGAGAATTTAACCTGGGACCCTAGCGCTGTGAAGCAACCGTGCTAACCATTGTGCTACTGTGCCATCTCAGGGAGTAATGGGGTTTCCAACTCACTGCTCCTATCCACCTCAACTGGTAAGATGGGTAGGACATTTAGAATTTAGAACAGTGCAGCACAGAACAGGCCCTTCGGCCCTCGATGTTGTGCCGAGCAATGATCACCCTACTCAAACTCACATATCCACCATATGCCCGTAACCCAACAACTCCCCCTTTTTAGGACACTACGGGCAATTTAGCATGGCCAATCCACCTAACCCGCACATCTTTGGACTGTGGGAGGAAACCGGAGCACCCGGAGGAAACCCACGCACACACGGGGAGGACGTGCAGACTCCGCACAGACAGTGACCCAGCCGGGAACCGAACCTGGGACCCTGGATCTGTGAAGCATTGATGCTAACCACTATGCTACCGTGCTGCCCATGAAAGTCAAACATGATCGACCCATCTGCAGGCAGCTCCGATCTATAAAGTTTGCAGTAAGAAGATTCAAAAGCCGCATTAACCTGAGGAGATTGCTGCTCGAATTGAGTATTTGTGTGATCTCCCGGGAGGCTGCCTGCGGTTTAAGCTGGTGAGCCAGAAGGCGGCCGGTCTTCTCCCCACATTCATAAAACGTACCCGTGGAGCGTCATAACTGACATACCGCCCTGTTAGTCGACAATAGTTTGAACTGGGTTTGCAATTTTTTCCTACTTGGAGTAGGATCAAGTACGTACAGGTGATCCACCTCAAGGATGGAGTCCAGAAGTCTCTGCTGCTCCACCCTCTCTGTCCTCACCAAATGCACTGTGTGGGAGATCATTTTTCCCGAGGACTGTCTTCGGAGCCTCCCACAACGTGAAAGGTGATATTGAACGTTTGACAAATTTTCTATAGTCCTCTATGTCAGAAGACACATGCTCACAAATTTTTTTATCTGCTAATAATGCTGTGTGTAATCTCCAGGGTGGACATTGGGTGGGGCCAGACTCAAGCAAGAAATCAATACAGTGCAGGGCATGATCTGAAATAACAATTGCTGAGTACTCAGCCACCTTATGTGCAAGTCCAGGAAGTTGGAAATTCAACCAAGGCCTCTGCTTCTCATCACTGTGTGGTGGCCTAAAGTGTAGAAGATTGGACTTGTTTTATAATACCTCCTTTAGCTGCATGATCCACTGATACTGTGTCCAGCTTCACATTTCCAAGAGGTTTCTAAGGGCTTGGTTCACCTTGGTGAGAAAGCTGGTGGCAAATTAAAAGAGATGGAGGGCGAGATTCTCCAAATCCCCACCGGGTCAGAGGATCGCCAGGGGGCGGTGTGAATCCTGCCCTGTCGCTCCAACGGCAGCTGCCGAATTCTCTGGCGCCGGTTTTCGGGTGGCGGGCGGGGATCGCCTTGTGCCGGTCGGGGGCCGTTGGCAGCGGACTCCCCGGCAATTCTGCCAGCCCCGTTGGCCAAGCGGCCACCCGTTTTCGCCGGCATGAAATGGAGATGGTCCATCCCGGCGGGACCTGGCTTGGAGGGCGGCTAGCGGAGTCCTTGGGGAGGCACGGGGGGATCTGGCCCTGGTGGGGGGGGGGGGGGGGGGGGCCACGGTGGCCTGGCCCACGATCGGGGCCCACCGATCTGCGGGCGGGCCTGTGCCGTGGGGGCACCCTTTCCCTCCGCATTAGCCTCTGTAAGGCTCCGCCATGGCCGACGCGGAGAAGAAACTCCCTGCGCATGTGCAGGAAACACGCCGGCAGTTCTGCACATGCTCCAACGCACAACTTCCCACAGCGGCCTTTCGCCGCCGGTTGGCGTGGCGCCAACCCCGCCGGCGTCAGCCTAGCCCCCGGAAGTGCGGAGGATTCCACAACTTCCGGGCGGCCCGACGATGGATTGGTTCGCGCTGCTCTTGGTGCCGGTACGGGCCGCCCGCCAATTGCGGGAGAATCCCAGACGGAATTTTGAAGACTGTTTATTTCATAAGATCGCCCAAGCCCAGTTCATCTGTTGTTAAAACCCTCAATTGTGCTTTAGTTACTTCCACACTTGACTATTCCTAGTTGGCTTCTAATCTTTCAGCCTCTTGAAATCATCCAAAACTTTAACTCGCACCAAGTTCCATTCTCCTATCACCCCTGTGCTTGCTGACCTAAATTGGCCTCTGGTTTAGCAGCACCTCAGTTTTAAAATTCTCAGGCTTGTTTTCAAACCTGTCCATGACCTTGCCCCTCGCTGTCTCTGTTATCTCCTCCATACCCACAACTCTCCGAGATATCTGTGCTCTTCTCACTCTCGACTCTTACCCAGGCCCAATTTTAATCACTGTTGCTGGAACACACTGTTGCTGCACCCACACCACATGGACTGCAGTGGTTCAAGAAGGCAACTCACCACCACCTTCTCAAGGGTAATTAGGTTAAGGCAATAAAATGCAGTGAAGCCCAAACCTCTTGAATACATTTCTAAAGATCACTTCACCATTGATGGCTGTCCCTCCAACTGCCCGAGTCCCTTGGTCTGCAATTCTCTCCTTACTCCTCTCTGCCTATCTACCTCACTCCCCTCCTTTAAGGCACTTGTTAAAACCTTCCTTTTTGACCAACCTTTTGGACATGTGTCCAAAATATCTTCTTATGGTTCTTGTCAATTTTGATGATAATGCTCTTGAAAAGCACCTTGGGGACACTCGATTACATTAAATGCTGTATAAATGCACGCTGGCCTGTAATTTCTGCAGCTGAAGTTGCTAGAACAGGCCTACTGGGAAATTGCTACTAAAATGGGAACACTCACTGCTCTTCCTGACCTTTTCACAAATTGATTCAATTTTCTTCTTCTCCCGCTGCATGCACCAACTCTGAGAGGAAGCCCACGCGCATATCTTCACCACTTAAATCGATGAGGAAGTGCTGGCAAAGGTTCTGTCTCTGGTTCACTTTCCTCCTCCTGGGTAAAAACAGAGCCTGAGCACCTCAGCTGTGTTCATCCTGTTTGTTGGGGCCAGTGATGGTGAATCCGCAGTTCGTCTAGTTCACCAAGCCAGTATCAATGATAATGTTGACTAACCTCAGCAATCAATCGCTGTCAATTAGTCTGAACATTATAGATGATGTACGATGAATACCCCCAGTCATGGAATACTTTGGAAACTATTGCTCAAATCAGCTGTTCCTCTAAAAGCATTTTACCCCAAGACAGGTTCCAGCTTATTCATGTCATGTTATCTACTGAGACTAAATTTATTGAATTTGTACTGGAGTGAATCAATTCTAACTCCTTCAGTCCTGTCCATCGATTCACTCATTCAAATAATGTAGGATGGTATGGTGATCCACTGTGTAATTGTGTGTGTGCCTGCATTAGGGGATGTACAGCAGTACCTATACTACAGGATCGCCGGTAGCCCCTGCCGGCTGGCTCCGCCCACAAGGAGCCCTTTAAAATGTATGAGTTCTCCTGAGCAGCCATTCTACCAGCTGCAGTCGGAGGATAAACATCTAACTGTAATAAAGCCTCTCTTGTACCCATTCGAGTCTTTAGTACAATTGATAGCGCATCAATTTATTACAGTTAGATTTTCCGCATCATTGACATCAGGATCAAACCAGATCGCCTGCAGCTGGATCCGCAATTGCCGAACGCCAGAAAGGACTTTAATCACTGGCTCACTTGCTTCGAGGCCTATATCAACTCAGCGACTCCCGAGCCGACGGAAGCTCAGAAAATCCAGGTCCTCTACTCAAGGTTGAGCTCCAGCATGTTCCCGCTGATACAGGACATGCCGAATTACACAGGCGCCATGGAATTCCTTAAAGAAAACTACGTCCAGAAGACGAACACTCTGTTTGCAAGGCATGTACTCGCCACTCGCGTACAACTAACTGGTGAGTCGATTGAAGACTTCTGGCGAGCCCTTATCCCTCTCGTACGGGAGTGCGGCTGCCAGGTCGTCATGGCCATGGAACATTCCAATCTCCTCATGCGTGATGCATTCGTGACGGGGATTGCATCGGACCCCATCCGGCAATAACTGCTGGAAGGGGCCCCGCTCGACCTAACGGAGACGAAAGCTTTAGCCGTCTCCATGACGGTCGCTTCTCATAATGTACAGTCCTACTCCGCTCGCCGCACGGCCCACCCATCCTACCCCTCGTGGACCCCGCAACCGACCCCCCCGACTGGGGCCTCTCCTGCACAATATGCCTGCGCTGCCCACCACACCGCGCACTCTGGGGGTCCCCGCTGCTACTTCTGCAGCCAACAGAAGAACCCCAGCCAGCGCTGCCCAGCCTGCGCCGCCACCTGCAAATCATGCGGCAAGAAGGGCCACTTTGCGGCAGTGTGCCAGGCCCGCGCAGTTGCCGCTATCGCGCCCGATTTCTCTCCCTTCCCTCAGCCGATTGCACAATGGGCACCGCCATTGTGGACCACGACGCCAAACTTGCCAAATTTCTCCACACCGCATCTCTCCTCAACTTCACTTACAACAAGGAGAAGTGTGTGTTCTGCACTAACCGCTTGGCCATCCTCGGCTACGTAGACCAAAACGGACTCCTGGGGCCCGATGCTGACCGCATGCGCCCCCTCATGAAGCTTCCCCTTCCCCACTGCCCCAAGGCCCTCAAACGCTGCCTGGGGTTCTTCTCCTACTACGCCCAGTGGGTCCCACAATACGCGGACAAGGTCCGCCCACGAATCCAGTCCACACATTTTCCCCTCACAGCCGAGGCACAACAGGCCTTCGCCCGTATTAGAGCAGACAAAGCCAAGGCCGGGATGCATGCGGTAGACGAGACAGTGCCCTTTCAAGTAGAGAGCGACGCTTCAGATGTCGCCCTTGCCGCCACTCTAAACCAGGCAGGCAGACCCGTGGCATTCTTTTCCCGCACCCTCCATGCCTCCGAAATTCGACGTTCGTCCGTTGAAAAGGAGGCCCAGGCGATCGTTGAAGCGGTGCGGCACTGGAGGCATTACCTGGCCGGAGGAGATTCACTCTCCTCACTGACCAGCGGTCGGTAGTCTTCATGTTCAATAACACGCAGCGGGGCAAGATCAAGGATGATAAAATCTTGAGGTGGAGAATCGAGCTCTCCACCTATAATTACGAGATCTTGTATCGCCCCGGCAAGCTCAACGAGCCCCCAGACGTCCTCTCCCGGGGTACATGTGCCAGCGCACAAGTGAACCAGCTCCGTGCCCTGCACGAGAGCCTTTGCCATCCGGGGGTCACTCGGTTGTACCACCTCGTCAAAGCCCGCAACCTGCCCTACTCCGTCGAGGAAGTACGGACAGTCACCAGAGACTGCCAGGTCTGTGCGGGGTGCAAGCCGCACTTCTACCGGCCAGACCCCGCGCGCCTGGTGAAAGCGTCCCGCCCCTTTGAACGCCTCAGTGTGGATTTCAAAGGGCCCTCCCCTCCACCGACCGCAACACATATATCCTTAGTGTGGTCGATGAATTCTCTAGGTTCCCATTCGCCATCCCATGCCCGGATATGACGTCTGCCACCGTCATCAAGGCCCTCGATTCCATATTCGCTCTGTTCGGTTTCCCCGACTACATCCACAGTGACAGGGGATCCTCATTCATGAGCGATGAGCTGCATCAGTTCCTGCTCAACAGGGGTATCGCCTCCAGCAGGACGTCCAGCTACAACCCGCGGGGAAACGGACAGGTAGAGAGGGAGAACGGGACGGTTTGGAGGGCCGTCCAGCTGGCCCTATGGTCCAGACACCTCCCAGCCACTCGCTGGCAGCAGGTCCTCCCGGATGCATTGCACTCCATCCGGTCTCTACTATGCACTGCCACGAATAACACACCCCATGAACGTGTTTTTACCTCCCCTAGGAAGTCTACATCCGGGGCGTCGCTCCCGACTTGGCTCGCAGCTCCAGGGCCGGTCCTACTGCGTAGGCATGTCCAACTCCACAAGGCGGACCCCTTGGTGGACAGGGTACGCCTGCTCCATGCAAACCCCCAGTATGCCTACGTGGAGTTCCCCGACGGCCGCCAGGATACGGTCTCACTCAGGGACCTGGCTCCCTCGGGTGCCAATCCCACTCCCACATACCTCCCCACCAACGCGCCACCCGCGCTCCCAACACCAGCCCCACCAGGTCCATCCCTCCTTCCCCTGCCCACGCTAGAGGACGAGGAAGTTTTTGGCACGCTCCCGGAGTCATCCAGCTACTGGCCAGCACCAACACCACCAGCACCGACGCCGTCGATGCCGCCACCGCCTGTACAGACATCGCCACCACTGTTACGTCGCTCCCAGCGAACCGTCAGATCACCGGACAGACTTAACCTCTGACAGGCACCGGGTTACAAGATGGACACATAATTTTTTTTCCTCCCCTCTGTAAATAATTCACAATTTTGTATATAGTTCCACGCCACACCCGCCGGACCTATTTTTAATAGGGGGTGAATGTGGTGATCCACTGTGTAATTGTGTGTGTGCCTGTATTAGGGGATGTACAGCAGTCCCTGTACTACAGGTTCACCGGTAGCCCCTGCCAGCTGGCTCCGCCCACGAGGAACCGTATAAATATGTATGAGTTCTCCTGAGCAGCCATTCTACCAGCTGCAGTCGGAGGATAAACATCTAACTGTAATAAAGCCTCTCTTGTACCCATTCGAGTCTTTAGTACAATTGATAGCGCATCAGGTGGCACAGTGGCACAGTGGTTAGCACTGCTGCCTCACAGCGCCAGGAACCCGGGATCGAGTCTGACCTCGGGTGACTGTGTGGAATTTGCATGTTTTCCCCGTGTCTGCGTGGGTTTCCTCCGGGTGCTCCGGTTTTTTTCTCCCACAGTCCAAAGATTAGCAGATTAGGTGGATTGGCCATACTAAATTGCCCTTAAGTGGTGTTATGGAGATCGGGTGGTGTTTGGGCATAGGTGGACCCTCTTTCAGAGGGTCAGTACAGCCTCGATGGGCCAAATGGCCTCCTTCTGCACTGAGGGATTCTAAGATTCTAAGTTTCACCCCTATCCTCAGGATTCCCTACCTGATTCCCTCTCTCTGCATTCTACAAATTATCATAGAAATCATAGAATCCCAACATTTCGCCAATCAAGTTTGCATCAACACTCTGAAAGTGCACCTTATCCAGGCCTCCACCTATCCCATGCAACCCTGTAACCCCTCCTCGGCTCACACTGCTCGGCACACACTGCTTGGCCCACACTGCCCGACCCACACTGCCCACACTGCTGGGCCCATACAGCTCGACCCACTCTGCTCAGCCCATACTGCTCGGCCCACACTCATGAAAAATGAAAATCGCTTATTGTCACGAGTAGGCTTCAATGAAGTTACTGTGAAAAGCCCCTAGTCGTCACATTCCGGCGCCTGTCCGGGGAGGCTGGTACGGGAAGCTCATCAGCCCACACCGCTAGGCCCACACCACTAGGCCCACACTGCTCGGCCCTCATTGCTCGGCCCACACTGCTCGGCCCACACTCCTCAGCCCACACCGCTCAGCCTACACTGCTCGGCCCACACTGCTCGGCCCACACTCCTCAGCCCACACCACTCAGCCTACACTGCTTGGCCCACACCGCTCGGCCCACACCGCTCGGCCCACACCGCTCGGCCCACACCGCTCGGCCCACACCGCTCGGCCCTCATTGCTCGGCCCACACTGCTCGGCCCACACTCCTCAGCCCACACCACTCAGCCTACACTGCTTGGCCCACACCGCTCGGCCCACACCGCTCGGCCCACACCGCTCGGCCCACACCGCTCGGCCCACACCGCTCGGCCCACACTGCTCGGTTCACATCGCTCAGCCCACACTGCTCAGTCCACACCGCTCAGCCTACACTGCTCGGCCCACACTGCTCGGCCCACACCGCTCGGCCCACACCGCTCGGCCCACACCGCTCGGCCCACACCGCTCGGCCCACACTGCTCGGCCCACACCACTCGGCCCACACCGCTCGGCCCACACTGCTCGGCCCACACTCCTCAGCCCACACCACTCAGCCTACACTGCTCGGCCCACACCGCTCGGCCCACACCGCTCGGCCCACACCGCTCGGCCCACACCGCTCGGCCCACACTGCTCGGTTCACATCGCTCAGCCCACACTGCTCAGTCCACACCGCTCAGCCTACACTGCTCGGCCCACACTGCTCGGCCCACACCGCTCGGCCCACACCGCTCGGCCCACACCGCTCGGCCCACACTGCTCGGCCCACACCACTCGGCCCACACCGCTCGGCTCACACCGCTCGGCCCACACCGCTCGGCCCACACTGCTCGGCCCACACTCCTCAGCCCACACCACTCAGCCTACACTGCTTGGCCCACACCGCTCGGCCCACACCGCTCGGCCCACACCGCTCGGCCCACACCGCTCGGCCCACACTGCTCGGTTCACATCGCTCAGCCCACACTGCTCAGTCCACACCGCCCAGCCTACACTGCTCGGCCCACACTGCTCGGCCCACACCGCTCGGCCCACACCGCTCGGCCCACACCGCTCGGCCCACACCGCTCGGCCCACACCGCTCGGCCCACACCGCTCGGCTCACACCGCTCGGCTCACACCGCTCGGCCCACACTGCTCGGCCCACACCGCTCGGCCCACACCGCTCGGCCCACACCGCTCGGCCCACACTCCTCAGCCCACACCACTCAGCCTACACTGCTTGGCCCACAACGCTCGGCCCACACCGCTCGGCCCACACCGCTCGGCCCACACCGCTCGGCCCACACTGCTCGGCCCACACCACTCGGCCCACACCGCTCGGCCCACACTGCTCGGCCCACACTCCTCAGCCCACACCACTCAGCCTACACTGCTTGGCCCACACCGCTCGGCCCACACCGCTCGGCCCACACCGCTCGGCCCACACTGCTCGGTTCACATCGCTCAGCCCACACTGCTCAGTCCACACCGCTCAGCCTACACTGCTCGGCCCACACTGCTCGGCCCACACCGCTCGGCCCACACCGCTCGGCCCACACCGCTCGGCCCACACTGCTCGGCCCACACCACTCGGCCCACACCGCTCGGCTCACACCGCTCGGCTCACACCGCTCGGCCCACACTGCTCGGCCCACACTCCTCAGCCCACACCACTCAGCCTACACTGCTTGGCCCACACCGCTCGGCCCACACCGCTCGGCCCACACCGCTCGGCCCACACCGCTCGGCCCACACTGCTCGGTTCACATCGCTCAGCCCACACTGCTCAGTCCACACCGCTCAGCCTACACTGCTCGGCCCACACTGCTCGGCCCACACCGCTCGGCCCACACCGCTCGGCCCACACCGCTCGGCCCACACTGCTCGGCCCACACCGCTCGGCCCACACCGCTCGGCTCACACCGCTCGGCTCACACCGCTCGGCCCACACTGCTCGGCCCACACTCCTCAGCCCACACCACTCAGCCTACACTGCTTGGCCCACAACGCTCGGCCCACACCGCTCGGCCCACACCGCTCGGCCCACACCGCTCGGCCCACACTGCTCGGTTCACATCGCTCAGCCCACACTGCTCAGTCCACACCGCTCAGCCTACACTGCTCGGCCCACACTGCTCGGCCCACACCGCTCGGCCCACACCGCTCGGCCCACACCGCTCGGCCCACACCGCTCGGCCCACACTGCTCGGCCCACACCGCTCGGCCCACACCGCTCGGCCCACACCGCTCGGCCCACACCGCTCGGCCCACACCACTCGGCCCACACTGCTCAGCCTACACTGCTCGGCCAACACTGCTTGGCCCACACTACTCAGCCCACACCGCTCGGCCCACACCGCTCGGCTCACACTGCTCGGCTCACACCGCTCGGCCCACACTGCTCGGCCCATACCGCTCGGCCCACACCGCTCGGCCCACACTGCTCGGCCCACACCACTAGGCCCACACCGCTCGGCCCACACCGCTCGGCCCACACCGCTCGGTTCACATCGCTCGGCCCACACTGCTCAGCCCACACCGCTCGGCCCACACCGCTCGGCTCACACTGCTCGGCCCACACTGCTCGGCCCACACCGCTCAGCCCACACCACTCGGCCCACACCACTAGGCCCACACCACTTGGCCCACACCACTTGGCCCACACCGCTCAGCCCATACCGCTCAGCCCATACCGCTCATCCCACACCACTCGGCCCACACCACTAGGCCCACACCATTTTGCCCACACCGCTCGGCCCACACCGCTCAGCCCACACCGCTTGACCCATACTGCTCAGCCCACACTGCTTGGCCCACGCTACGTCACAAGAGACTGGAGTCTGAGCTGTGGGGAGACAATAGGTGGGGGTGACCAAAGCCTTGTGGTGGCAAAGTGGGTTTTAAGGAGGGTCTTAAAAGGAAGGCAGGAGCTGGAGAGCTCAAGAGGTTTAAGGAGCAAATGTGACTGACAGTTAAAGCCACGTTTGCCAATGGCGTGACGGGAAGAGAGGGATGTACATCGGAGCCAGAGTCAGAGGAATGGTGAGTTCTGGGGGTGGGGTTGTAGAGCTGGAGGAGATTAAATAGATCAGAAGCAAAGAGGCATGGAAAACGGTTAAAGCAGAGGATAAGAATTTTAAATTTGAGGTGTTAGGGTACCAGGTTAGTGAAATGTAATGGAACTTGGTGCATGTGACGATTTAGGCCGCAGGGTTTTGAATGAGAGGAGGTGAATGGAGAGTGAAAGAGAGCAGATACAAACAGGATCATCAACAACCTATATTTATATTGCATATTTAATGTAATAAAACATGTCAAGGTGCTTCACAGGGGATTACCAAACAAAATATAACACTTAACTACATAAGGAGTCAGTGGGGTGGATAAGCAGAGAGATTTTGGGAGGGAATTTTTGAGCCTCGGGGCCCAGACAACTGAAG
The DNA here is from genome assembly GCF_902713615.1 of Scyliorhinus canicula. Lineage (NCBI taxonomy): Eukaryota > Metazoa > Chordata > Chondrichthyes > Carcharhiniformes > Scyliorhinidae > Scyliorhinus > Scyliorhinus canicula. The sequence continues at coordinate 138,908,590 of NC_052149.1, read as the reverse complement.
ACACATCCATCAATGGTGGTGCGATTAAAACAGAGGCTCTCGAGAGGCCAGAATTAGAGGAGCACTGGTATCACAGAGGGTTTTTAAACATTTGTTTATGAGATGTGGGCGTCACAGGCTAGGCCAGCATTTATTGCCCATCCCTAATTGCCCTTGTTCAAAGTCAACTACATTGCTGTGTGAGTCTGGAGTCACATGTAGTCCACACCAGGTAAGGACGACAGATTTACTTCCCAAAGGGACATTTGTGAACCAGATGGGTTTTTATGGCAATCGACAATGGTTTCATGGTCATCTTTAGACTTTTATTGAATTCAAATTTCACCTTCTGCGATGGCGGGATTTGAACCCAGGCCCCTAGAACATTACCCTGGGTTTCTGGTCCAATGACAATACCACTACACCACAGTCTTCTCTCAGTGTTGTGGAGCTGGAGGGGATTAGATAGGGAGGGGTGAGGCCATGGAGGGATTGGAAAACAAAATGAGAATTTTAAAATGAAGGTGTTGTTTGGCACTGGGATGATAGGCAGATGGCATTTGGTGCGAATGAGAATTTGGGCAGCAGAGTTTAGGATGACTTCAAATTTAAGGAAGGCAGAAGACTGACCAGAAGAGCATTGGAATAGTCAAGTCTAGAGATAACAAAGATATGAATGAGGAAGAGCTGAGATGGGGTGGAGATGGACAATTACAGAGGTATGGCTAGGTGCTCTTAGTGACAAGGCTGAGTATGAGGTACTAGGAGATGGGCTGAGATGAAGATGCCAGGGGCAAGGTCACTGAGCGAGAAGTAAGCAGCAGTTGTGAAGGGTAATGGGTAATGGTAACCAGAAGCTTCGTCTTGGTTGAAAATAGTTTAGTCAAGCTTGAGACAGTGGTGGGGAGGAGGATAGTATTAATGACGATGGTATTGTCCATCCCCCAGCATTATCAACCTTTCCCCCAAAACTCTCAACAATACCATCCTCAACTTGTCTGAATCAACGTTCATTTTTCCTGTAGCCCCATATTTAAATATCTCCAATTAGATTTTCATCCATATTAAAACTATTAAAACTGCCCGCGGCCTAAATGACACGTTTAATTTTATGTGACCCATGGACTGGGTTTTCCCTCCTGAACTTTCGCATTTTCCCTCCTGAACTTTCTCAATCTCTCTGGAGCCTTTGACAATGTTGACCACACCATCCTTTTTCAATACCTCTCCTTCATTACTGACCTCCCGGATTCCACTTTGACCTGTCCAAGTGTAACAAGTGGATCTCCAACACTGTCAGGCAGATAAGGAAACAGTATGTAAACATCAACCTGGCTACTTTCTAAAATTATTCTTTTTTAAATGGACAAAAGCTTTACCCAAAAGTGCCTGACTGGACATGACTCATATCCAAAGATGTGCAGGTTAGGTGGATTGGCCATGATAAATTGCCCTTAGTGTCCAAAATTGCCCTTAGTTTTGGGTGGGGTTACTGGGTTATGGGGATAGGGTGGAGGTGTTGACCTTGGGTAGGGTGCTCTTTCCAAGAGCCAGTGCAAATTCGATAGGCTGAATGGCCTCCTTCTGCACTGTAAATTCTATGATAATCTATGAATTCTATGATATCAGATGGATTTCTGGCCTTCAGACAACAGCAGACATTATTTCTGAAAAGAGGCAAATACTCCATATCTCCAGAACTACACATAGCCTCCTTATATCTCTAAAGAACAATCCTGACCACCAGAGATGCTGGGTTCGATCTACCAGACGCGTTGCGCCTGAAAGGTGGAGCAGCCGGTAGATGCCGACGAGATCCCTCTTCTGGAATCTATCTGGCTCACCGTACCCTTTGATGTGTTGGGTAGGCTGGGTCTATGTGGACTGCGTTTGATGCAGTGTAGCAAGAGACAGATTTCCAACACTTGATGAGATGCAACACGATTTTATTTAATATCTAACTATTTTACATGTTCAACTGTGGGTTGACACTATGCTGACTTGACTGGAGACCTGATACTAGCCTGACCAGACTTACTAGCTACCACATGGTGTTTGCACTGGCTAATGCTCACGAGCTCTGACTGTCTCAGAGGCTGGATCCCAGACTGTCTCAGAGGCTGGAGGGGCCTCACGGTAGCATGGTGGTTAGCATCAATGCTTCACAGCTCCAGGGTCCCAGGTTTGATTCCCGGCTGGGTCACTGTCTGTGTGGAGTCTGCACGTCCTCCCTGTGTGTGCGTGGGTTTCCTCCGGGTGCTCCGGTTTCCTCCCACAGTCCAAAGATGTGCGGGTTAGGTGGATTGGCCATGCTAAATTGCCCGTAGTGTAAGGTTAATGGGGGGATTGTTGGGTTACGGGTATACGGGTTACGTGGGTTTAAGTAGGGTGATCATTGCTCGGCACAACATCGAGGGCCGAAGGGCCTGTTCTGTGCTGTACTGTTCTATGTTCTATCCCGAGAGAGCGGGAAAACTGGTGCCCTCTGGCTTTATAGTGGTTGTGTCCTGTCTGGTGATTGGCTGCTGTGTTCTGTGTGCTTACTGGTCACCCTGTGTGTCAATCACTGCCTGGCTGCACTCCATTATATACATGGATGTATATTATGACATGTCCCCCCCCTTTTTTTGTAAAGTTTGTGTTCAGGTAATAAATTTTGAGGTGCATGTGCGTGAAGATGTGTGTATGTACATGACCATATGCAGAATATGCTAAAATGGACTAATATACAGAGGAAGGTGTCACCAGTGCAGATATAGGGCAGATAAAACAATAAAAAACGATATTCACATGTCAAAACGATGAGATAACAAAGTTATGCAACATTCAGTCTATAAATTCAGTCTCTGTGGCGGGTGACAAATTCTGGTTGACCGAATGAGCATTTGGCTCTGTTGAGTCGGAGGCCATGCTCGTAGATCCTGTGGAGTACCCGCTTGAGGCGATCGATGTGTTCTTGAGGTGTTGTGGAGCAGATTATGACATCGCTGACGTACACTCGCAATCGATGCCCTCCATCATCTGTTCCATTATGCGGTGAAATACCTCTGAGGCAGAGATGATGCCAAAACGCATTCGGTTGTAGCAGTAGCAATCAAACGGAGTATTGAATGTGCACAGCTTACGACTGGACACATCCAGCTGTATTTGCCAGAACCCCTTGTAGGCATCCAGCTTCGTAAAGAATTTTGCATGAGCCATCTCACTGGTTAACTCTTCTCGTTTTGGTATCGCGTAATGTTCCTTCATGATGTTGCGGTTTAAATCTTTGGGGTCAATACAGATTCGAAGCTTCCCTGACGGCTTCTTGACGCAGACCATGGAGCTGACCCAGTCCATGGGTTCCATGACCTTTGATATGACGCCCTGGTCCTGGAGGTCTTGCAACTACTGCTTGAGGCAGTCCTTGAGGGGTGCTGGCACCCGACGCGGTGCGTGAACCACAGGGTTGGCGTTTGGTTTCAGCAGGATTTTGTATCGGTATGGGAGTGTGCCCATTCCGTCGAACACGCTATGGTACTGGCTATGATGTCGTCAATTTGAGCCTGGAAGTTTTCATCAGGTGAGGCCGTCGCCTGTGAGGATGACATGGTGTGGACTCGCTGAACCAGGTTCAGGAGTTTGCAGGCCCGAGCACCGAGCAAGGATGCTCTGTCAGGTCCTACGATCTCAAATCGCAGTGTCGCTTTTAATGACCTGTAGGAAACCGCAAGCTGGCATGAGCCACTGGCAGCAATGGCATTGCCATTGTAGTCAAAGAGCTGGCAGGCCGATGGAAGAATGCTTGGTCTGACGCGGATGGTGTCGAGATCGGATTTCGAAATGAGGTTCGCTGAAGCGCCGGTGTCCAGCTTGAAACATATGCGAGCCTTGTTAACCGTAAGGATAGCACACCACTCGTCGTCAGGATCAAAGCTCAGGATTGGGAGTTGTTTCATCACCTTTGAGAAAGGCAGCGCATGCTTAGTAATGATGCCCACCCGGAATGGGGATTTGAGGCACTCGGCGTCAGGATCTGGTGGGCTGTCGGGGTCGGAGTCTGTCATGGCCTGCTGTATTGAACAGACGCTTCTGCGCCGTGGCTGGGATCGCTGGATGCTGGGCAGTGGAGCAGATCTGCAAAGGGCTGCGTAGTGGCCAAGCTTGCCACACTAGACAGCGTTGTGATTTTGCCGGACATTGCCACTTTAAATGGGCGGAGCCACAATTCAGACAGGTCATGACGCCAACGTCAGCGTGTTCCATGCGCCAACGCGCATGCGCAGTACGGTCGAATGACGTACGCACCCGCGCAGGCTGGCCGTCGATCTCGGTCGTGGCACGCATGCGCTGGAGCCCGGGAAAAGCGTGCGAAATGGCCACTCTCATCAAGACTCAGGCCCTGCATTTGTGTGATGGCCTGCACCCATTCTGCTTCGTGGGGGTTTAGCTTTGCCGTTTCTGCCGCCCTGATGTGGGAGTACCGGTTGTTAGCATGCTTATGGAGAACGCACGTATCGATGGCGATGGTGAGGGTGAGCTGCTTGACTTTCAGGAGCTGCTGGCGAAGGGAATCGGAGTGAACCCCGAAAACGATCTGATGCCGGATCATGGAATCAACTGTCGAGTCATAATTACATGACTGCACGAGGATGCGGAGATGGGTCAAAAAGGACTGAAAAGGTTCATCCTTACCCTGAAGCCTCTGCTGGAAAACGTACCTTTCAAAGCTCTCATTCATCTCAATGTCGGGCAGCACGGTGGCCTAGTGGTTAGCACAACCGCCTCACGGCGCTGAGGTCCCAGGTTCGATCCCGGCTCTGGATCACTGTCCGTGTGGAGTTTGCACATTCTCCCTGTGTCTGCGTGGGTTTCGCCCCCACAACCCAAAAATGTGCAGAGTAGGTGGATTGGCCACGCTAAATTGCCCCTTAATTGGAAAAAATAATTGGGTAATCTAAATTTTTTTTAAAAATTCATCTCAATGTCGCAGTGGCTGTCGAAATTCAACAGGACTGTATTAAATTTCGTCTTGTCTTCGCCTTCAGCGAATGTAAGGGAGTTGTAGATGTGGATACCTGACTGGACTTGACTGGAGACCTGAGGCTAGCCTGACCAGACTTACTGACTACCACATGGTGTTTACACTGGCTAATGCTCACTAGCTCTGACTGTCTCAGAGGCTGGATCCCGAGAGAGCGGGAAAACTGGTGCCCTCTGGCTTTATAGTGGTCGTGTCCTGTCTGGTGATTGGCTGCTGTGTTCTGTGTACTGGTCATCATGTGTCAATCACTGCCTGTCTGCACTCCATTATATACATGGATGTATATTATGACACCCTTGAGATCTAACGCGATCTCGCGAGATGTCGCAATCTGAATCCCACCCATTGTGGGCAGGTTCAGTATTTTACAAATCTGCATATTAGAGCCAGACGGCTAATATGCTCTCCCCTGATTTACCAGAGGCGTTGGGATCTAACCCCTTTGCCTTGGAGACGTCGGGCAAGCGCCATTCAGCTCCTCAGTCCTAGAAACAGGTCTGAGTGTGGCCTCGGCCGAGCATTCCCTGCTGAGGACCCGAATTGAGGCAGAGTCCTGATAGGTAGTGTGGTGATCCTCGATGCTACGAGTGCTGCAAAACATCCGGTTAAATGCGCTCGTCACAGGACTCTGTTCCAACTTGGTTTCGGTTAGATCGCGCCCACTCTGTCTGCAAGGATAATGGGACTCTGAAGCCTCTGCTGGTAATCTCATTAACGGATGAAACAATAACTACTTTGAGAATCCAGGCCAGGAATATTCACCCTTTGTCCAAACCAAGGGTAGGGAGTGGGAGTTATGTCACTCGACCCCCTCCTTAGCTGCTACAACCTGTAACATTGCTTTGTGGAGCAAACAAATATAGTCTGACATTTTCCACCTAACAGGCAGCAACAGAATGAGTTCTGCCCAGGTTTAAATTGCCTGACCTTCATCTACATTGTGCTCTGCTAGAACATTTGAACTTCTGTATGTGGGCCAACAAGGCTAATTTATCTCTGTCTGCCTTCTTCCATCATGGAAGTTGTCATTTCTGGAAAGAACAATCACCCTGCAACAGCTTCAACCTGCTAGCCCCTGAAGGAACGCACCATTGGACTTTTTGATTCTGGACTCTAAACTTGCATGAAATCATAATTCTGTGATCTTTGCCCTGGACCCCTTTCTTTTTCTTATCCCTCTTCCATTGTGTGAATGCAAAAAAAGGCAGTAATTGTATTTTGTATGTGTGTAAAATAAACGAACCCTCTTATTTCGACCTTATCTTGAGCTTGCTGTGAAGTTAATTATAGAGGACTGGGTAACTCCAAAACTGAAGATTTAGGAGAAATCTGAAATCACCTTTCTGTTTATGGATGATTGATGACACTGGCTTCTCTTCCTATTCCACTACCATTAACTCCAACATTTCCACAAGGATTCATCTTTAGACCCCTGCTACTTCCAATACTGGTTACCCTTTGACAACATCATCTGCTGACATTGAATAACCTCTACAAGTACATTGACAACACCTAGCTTATCAGAATTGTTCAATATCCAGCCATGAGCTCCAATTTCCACCCCCTAAACATTGACAAGGCTGAGACCATCGCCTTTGATCTCCACCACAATCTCTATTCCCCAGTCATCGATTCCAAACCCTTCCCCCAGCCACAGTCTCTGATTGGAGCAGAGTGTCCACAATCTCAGAAAATTAAATTGTCTGTTGAGCTACTGGGTGTGGTACATAAAGGGTTAACATAGGTCTGAGTACAGCACCGCCCACACAATAATGTAAGAAGGCATATGACCCAGAACTAGGGTCAGTCTAGAAATGGTTAGTCATAGAATCCCTACAGCATACAAGGAGGTAATTCGGCCCATCAAGTCTGCATTAACTTTCTGAAAGAGCACTCTGCCTAGAACCACTCTCTCGCACTATCACCACCTAACCTTTTGCACAATTTAGCATGGCCAATCAACTTAATGTGCACATCTTTGGGCTGTGGGAGGACACCAGAGCACCCAGAGGAAACCCATGTAGACAAGGAGAGAATGTGCAAACTCCACACAGTCATCCAAACCCGGAATCAAACCCAGGTCCCTGGCGCTGTGAGGCATCAGCGCTAACCACTATGCCATTGTGCCGCCCAGACCTCGAATGGTGTCAACTCCATACCAGTATTCTCTAATGTAGTTATGATTTGTTAATAAAGACTGGCCGTTAATATACTCACGACTATGAAGCTACTTCATCGGCGTCCAAAGTGGGATTCTTCACGACTGTCCCCATCGCCTCCCCATTACAATACCACCGACTTCCATCAATGTAACATCACCTGTTTCTGCCCCTGTCTTAGCTCATGTTGTGAAACTATCATCTCTGCATTTATCACCTCCTAATTGACAATTCCAATGTTCTCCCAGCTTTCACTCTCCTGAAACTTGAGCTCATCTACATCTCTGCTGTCCAAATCTTAACTCAAATCAGGTCCTGCTCACTTCTCTCTCTAGTCTCTTCCAACCCTACAACTTCCCACCCCCAGGAACTCAGTACTCCTCTGATTCGAGTCTCTGGAGTATTATTTCACCCTTCCCTTCAGCCCATCATGGGCAAACATTCCTGCAGCCATTCGCTCTAGAATTCCTCCCTGACATCTCGCTACTTCCATCTCCTTCGCTAAGTCCCTTCTTAAAACCCAAACCCTTTGATTAAACTTTCAATCATACATTCTCATGGTGATTTGGCCCAGTGGACGGCACTGTTGTCTCTGATTCAGCAGGTTGCGTGCTTAATCTCACTCTAGGAAATGTAATATATACTGCAGCGCTGGACTGTAGGGGGTCTGTTTAGCTCAGTGGGCTAGACAGTTGGTTTGTGGTGTAGAATAAGGCCAGAAGCGCGGATTCAATTCCCGTACCAGCATACCCGAACAGGGGCCGGAATGTGGCGACTAGGGGCTTTTCACAGTAACTTCATACTTGTGACAATATAAGGTTATTATTAATATTCTCAACCTCGCCCCTTGTCTGAGGTGTGGTGATCCTCAAGTTAAATCACCGCCAGCTCTCCCCATCAAAGGAGAAAGCAACCTCTGGTCATCTGGAGCTATGGCAACTTTCTGGACTGTTGGAGGTGCTATCACCAAAGAATAAGGGGCTGGATTCTCCAGTTCTGAGGCTATGTCCTAACGTCAGCATGGGAATGGTGGCCTTTTACAACCGAAAATTCAGCGCAAAATGGCCACCGATCCTCTGTTTGGATGGGTTTCGCAGAAGGCAGTGCAGAGCACCTGGCTCTAACTGCCAATATGGCCCAGAGAATTGCCAGGTGCGTGGCTGCGCATGCGCACTGCGGCGGACGCAGCGGCCGCGCCATGCAACATGGCGCCGGCTGTGCGCGGACCCGGCCTGCAAAATAGTGCGCCCCCTTTGGCAGGCTTGCGTGCCCCGGACCAGCCCCCCAACAGTGTCCCTAGCCCCTGCCAAAGACCCCTTGCTGACGGATCGGCTCTCCCCCGACTGTGACAGCGTGGAGTGAGTCCGTAGCTGCCACACCGAGTTCCCGACAGGTAATACCATGAGAGACGCACGCCATCAGGAACTCGGCTGGTCGGGGGTGAAGCATCGGGGGGGGGGGGGGGGGGGGGCCTCAGACAACGTCCTGAGGCCGTCGATACGGTGTGCGGGGTACTCCTAGAGTACGGCACTTTGGAGGGGATGGAGTATCACGAAAGGAGCGCCACCTCGATTTCATCGGAAACAGGGATTCTCCGACCGATCGCCGAACGTGATTTCAGTGTCGGCATCCGGAGAATCCTGCCCATGATGTTTATGGTTAGCACTGTTGCTTCACAGCTTCAGGGACCCGGGTTCGTTTCCTGGCTGCAGGTCACTGTCTGTGCAGAGTCTGCACATTCTCCGGTGCTCCCGTTTCCTCCCACAAGTATCGAAAGACATGCTTGTTAGGTGAATTGGACATTCTGAATTCTCCCTCAGTGTACCTGAACAGGTGCCGGAGTGTGGTGACTAGGGGATTTTCACAGTAACTTCATTCCAGCGTTAATGTAAGCCTACTTGTAACACTAAGAAAGACTATCTTCTTTATTAGTGTCACAAGTAGGCTAACATTAACTTCTGTGAACAGGCCTCTTGTGAAATTAATTTCTTCATCACTAAGGTTGAAATAATCAAATCAACTACCTCTGCCACATCCTCCTCTTCCACTAGCCGACTGGGCCAAACTAAACCCCTGCCCTAGCCCCGGACGTGTATTGTTTACAAAATGCTTCTTTCTTATCTGCCCTCATATTCTCCCCAAGCTCACCTTATCCATGAGACCTACATACTGCGCCCTCAACCCTATTCCCATTAAACAATTCAGCTCCGAAGAAGAATCAAATTCAAAACGTTAACTCTATTTTATCTGTCCACGGATGCTGTCAGACCTGCTGTGTCTTTTTCCATCTTTTTCTGCTTTTATCGCTGACCACTCAACTTGGTCTCCATTACTGGCTGATATTGTTGACAGTTCTTTCTCTTCAGGTGCTGTCTCTGCCTCTTTTGAACAATCACCGCACTCCTCAAAAAACCAACCCTTCAGCCACCAAGTTCGCAAACTATCTCCCCTCATCTCAGCCTCTCTATCTTCCCAAATCCTTGGAAGTGTTCTTACCTCCAAAATCCGGGCACATCTTACCCAAAACTCCAGCTTTTGATCCCGAATGCTTTCTGCCCCTGCCACAGCACCAAAACAATTCTTCTTGACGTCACAAATGACATCCTATGTGACTATAACAAACGTTAACAATGCCTCCTTGTCCATCTCGACCTGTCTGCAGCCTTTGATAGTAAAACAAACAAATTAGGAGCATGAGTCTGGCAGTCAGCCCTCGATCCTGCTCCGCCATTCAATAAGATCATGGCTGATCTGAGAGGAGCCTTTGTGACCTCAATTCCACTTTCCTGCCCACCCCCGGGATCAACTTAGACTCTTGACTAACGAGGGAGTAAATCTATCGCTGCCTTAAGAATATTCACTGACCCTGCCTCCACCACTGTCCAGTGGTTCCATAAACTTAGAACCCTCAAGAGAAACAAATACTCATCTCCATCTTAAATGGGGAGCCCCATATTTTTATACTTTTCTAGTTCTAGTCTCTCCTACAAAGGGAAACATCTTTTCAGTATTCACCCTATCCCCTCAGGATTTTATATGGACCACACCATCCTCCTCCAATGTCTCTCCACTGGCATCCAGCTTGGGGGAGGGCTGGGGTGATGGTATTAACTATATAATCGTAGCCAGAGTGTTACTTATAGAACATACATGCATACAGTGCAGAAGTAGGCCATTCGGCCCATCGAGTCCGCACTGACCCACTCAAGCCCTCATTTCCACCCCATCGCCGTAACCCAATAACCCCTCCCAACCTTTTTAGTCACTAAGGGAAATTTATCATGGCCAATCCACCTAACCTGCACGTCTTTGGACTGTGGGAGGAAACTGGAGCACCCGGAGGAAACCCACACACACACGGGGAGAACGTGCAGACTCCGCACAGACAGCGACCCAGCGGGGAATCGAACCTGGGTCCCTGGCGCTGTGAAGCCACAGTGATATCCACTTGTGCTACTGTGCTGCTTACACTGGCCTTCCCCTGGTCCTCTATTTTGCATCCCTGTGCTGCCCCTCAGTGACAACATTCAAGAACAAATTGCTGGTTTCCACTTGTACAGTAATGAACAGCCAACTCTACTTCACCACCGCCTCACTCCATAGAATCCTGACACTGCAGAAGGAGGCCTATCGAGTCTACACTGACCCTTTGGAAGAGCACCCTAGGACCTCTCTCCAGCCCTATTCCTATCACCCTGTAATCCCACCTAACCTACACATCTTTGGACTATGGAGGAAACTGGAGCACCCGGAAGAAACCCATGCAGACAGAGAGAGAATGTGGTATCTCCACACAAATAATCACCCAAGGCCAGAGACAAACCCGGGTCCCTGGCATTGTGAGGTAGCAGTGCACTGTACCACCGTGCCACCCCACTCCCACTGTTGCCAAATCATCATTCTACTTTTCTGACATTCAGTACTGGATGAGCAGAAATTTCCTCCAACTAAATATTGGGAAGACTGAAGCCACCTGTCCGCACCACGGACTCTGCTCCCTAGCCACTGAGTCCATCCCTCTCCACAACAAGTCTAGACACGGACTGAAGCTTTAGTGTCATGTCTGACCACAACAACATGAGCCACAGCAAAGACCATTTGTTTCCCCCCCTAATATCGCCCAATTCCACTCCTGCCTCAGCACATCTGCGGCTGAAACCCTCGTCCAAGCCTTTGTTATCTCTAGACCTGACTATTCCAACACAGTAATTACTCCTTAACCAGCAAGAGATTAGGGAGGCAAATGGAAGGTTGTCAATTACTGCAAGGAGAATGGAATATAAAAGTTGGCCATGTTTTGCTACAGTTATACAAGGCATTGGTGAGACCATATCAGGAGTCCAATGTACGGTTTTGGTCTCCATAATTAATAAAGTATATAAATGCATCAGAAGCAGTTCAGAGAAGGTTACTGGTACCTGGAATGGGGTGGATGGGGGAGTGGTTACTTTATGAGGAAAGGGCCTTGTATGAGAGGCTGGGCCTATATCCATTGGACTTTAGAAGATTGTGGGGTGAGTTTATTGAAACTTACAATGGTACTTAACAGGGGGGAAACTGAAAGAGTGTTTCCCCTTGTGAGAGAGACTAGAACTAGGGTCACAGTTTAAAATAAGGCATCTCCCATTTAAGATTGGGATGAGGAGATTTTCTTTCTCTCCAAGCGTCGTGAGACTTTGGAGTCTCTTCCCCTGAGAGTGTGGTGGAGTCAAGGTTATTGAATATTTTTAAGGCAGGTGTAGATGGATTCCTGACTAACAAGGGAGTCAAAGGTTTTTGGGGTGGGCGGAATGTGGAATGAGCGCACAGTCAGATCAGCAATGACCTTTTCAAATAGTGGAGCAGGCTCAAGGGATCCTATTCATGTTCCTAATGCGTATGTACCGCTGGCTTGTTTCCCTCATTCTACCCTCCATAAACTTGAGCTCATCCAACATTCTGCTGCCCATATCCTAATTCACACCAGGTCAGTGGCAGATGTGTGGCACGGTGGCATGGTGGTTAGTACTCCTGCCTCACAGCGCCAGGTACCCGGGTTCAATTCCAGCCTTGGGTCACTGTCTGTGTGGAGTTTGCACATTCTCCCTGTAGCTGCTTGGGTTTCCTCCGGGTGCTCCAGTTTCCACCCACAGTCCAAAGATTTGCAGGTTCGATAGGGTTATGGGCATAGGGTGGGGGAATGGATCTCGGTAGGGTGCTCTTTCAGAGGGTCAGTGCAGAGTCAATGGGCTAAATTGGCTCCTTCTGCACTGTAGGGATAAGGACATAGGCCCTGTTCCTCTTTCACCTCCCTACTCTCTGATCTACAATGGCCCCGGTAAAAGCAATGTCTTGATTTTAAAATTCTCATTGTTGTTTTCATATCCCTCCATAGCCCCATCCCTGTAATCTTCTCCAATCCCACAACCCTCAGAGAATCTGCATTCCTCTAATTCCAGCCTCTTTGAGCATGTCTGATTTGAATCACTCCAGCATTGGTCACTGTGTTTTCATTTGCCCAGGCCCTAGGCTCCAGAGCTTTCTTCTACCCCTTCACCTCTTTCATTTTCTTTAACCCACTGCCTCTTTAAGCTTTTTATCTGGCATAATATCTCCCTCGACATCTACATTTGCTTCATTTTAAATATAAAATATGCTGACACTGTATAAGACACTGGTTGAGCCGCAGTTAGATCACCGCACACAGTCACGCAGTTCTGGTCACCACATTACAAGATGTGATCGCACTAGAGAGGGTGCCGAGGAGTTTTAAGGGAGTATTGTCAGGGTGATGCACAATCAATGGACACGAAACGTAGATGAAGTCCGAACGATAGGCTTTAATTCGCAAGAAGTGGACCCGGCAGCAGACTTACAGAAGAATGGCTGGCTGCCGGGGCACACGGGTTCTTATACTGCGCCTCGTAGGTAGAGCTACCTTCCTCTCAGCCAATCGGCTGAGAGGCACACGATACCTGGGTCAATGGGCAGCGAGTCCTTTGCACCAATGGCAGCTCACACTCCCAGGTACCATAATACCCCTCGTCATACTACTACACAGGGATGGCGCGTTTTATCTAAGTGGAATGACTGGATAGACTGGGGTTATTTTCTTTGTAAAAGAGGTCGAGGGGAGATTTAGTTGAGCTGTATAAAATGGTGAGGGACCTGGATAGTGAAGATAGGGAGGACCTGTGTTAACCAGGGATCATAGATTATAAAGTGCTGGACAGGGTGAGAATGGGATTAATGAGAAATGTTTTCATCCAGAGGGTGGTAGGAAGTTGGATTTCAATGTCTGAAAGGCTGATGGGTCGAAACCCTCATTGCATTTAACAGAAACACTGGGATCAGGTCCTGAAGTGCAGGGCTGGATGGCTCTTGCCCGGATAGTACAGACATCATGGGCCGAATGGCTTCCTCAGTGCGGCAGATTTGCCACAATTCTCCTGTGAATGGGATGTTCAAGGCGCTACATCAATGCAGATGACTGTTGTTGAGGCCTCTTTCTTTACAGATGCCTCTTACTGTCAATCCCGGTACCAGAAGTGGGTGGAAGGGGAGTTGAACCGGTTCCGATTTCCTGACCCAGTTTAATGAGGGTCCAGGAGAAAGAAGCAGCTCAAAGCTGCCCAAATCCATCCCATTGCTGCCCCTGACTCTGAACCAATCGATCGGAAATCTCCCCAGCCGATTGATCACTGGAACACATCCCGCCCACATCCCAAATGTTTCCAAGTCCAGGATCCTCCAGCTTTCCCCACTCCCATCAGCTCACTGACCTGCTTCAGTATCTGCTCCAAATGTTCCCCACAAACCCCGGCTGCCGCGGTGGACTGCCAGAAGAAATGAACTGAACGAATCAGGAAATGAAATAGGCAGAACTTAAAAATGAAACTGGAGGCGGAAACGGTAGCAGAGAGGGAGAGAGAAGCGCCGAGTGGCCGGGAACGTGAAACAAAGTACTGAGGACCAGATAAGAAAGGAAAAGTGACAGGATGGGAGTACTGAGAATGACAGCGAGTAACAAAGGTATAGAAAGGTAGAGAGACAGGGCGAGAGTAACAAAGATAGAGAGACAGTGAGAGGAACAAGGGGAGAGAGACAGTGAGAGGAACAAGGGGAGAGAGACAATGAGAGGAACAAAGAGAGACAGTGAGAGGAACAAGGGGAGAGACAGTGAGAGGAACAAGGGGAGAGAGACAATGAGAGGAACAAAGAGAGACAGTGAGAGGAACAAGGGGAGAGACAGTGAGAGGAACAAGGGGAGAGAGACAAAGAGAGGAACAAGGGGCGAGACAGTGAGAGGAACAAGGGGAAAGAGACAATGGGAGGAACAAGGGGAGAGAGACAGTGAGAGGAACAAGGGGAGAGAGACAGTGAGAGGAACAAGGGGAGAGAGACAGTGAGAGGAACAAGGGGAGAGACAGTGAGAGGAACAAGGGGAAAGAGACAGTGGGAGGAACAAGGGGAGAGAGACAGTGAGAGGAACAAGGGGAGAGAGACAGTGAGAGGAACAAGGGGAGAGAGACAGTGAGAGTAACAAGGGGAGAGACAGCGAGAGGAACAAGTGGAGAGAGACAGTGAGGGGAACAAGGGGAGAGAGACAGTGAGGGGAACAAGAGGAGAGAGACAGTGAGAGGAACAAGGGGAGAGACAGTGAGAGGAACAAGGGGAGAGACAGTGAGAGGAACAAAGGGAGAGAGACAGCGAAAGGAACCAGGGGAGAGAGACAATGAGAGGAACAAGGGGAGAGAGACAGTGCGAGGAACAAGGGGAGAGACAGTGAGAGGAACAAGGGGAGATAGACAGTGAGAGGAACCAGGGGAGAGAGACAGTCAGGGGAACAAGGGGAGAGAGACAGTGAGAGGAACAAGGGGAGAGACAGTGAGAGGAACAAGGGGAAAGGGACAGTGGGAGGAACAAGGGGAAAGAGACAATGGGAGGAACAAGGGGAGAGAGACAGTGAGAGGAACAAGGGGAGAGAGACAGTGAGAGGAACAAGGGGAGAGAGACAGTGAGAGGAACAAGGGTAGAGAGACAGTGAGGGGAACAAGAGGAGAGAGACAGTGAGGGGAACAAGGGGAGAGAGACAGTGAGAGGAACCAGGGGAGAGAGACAGTGAGAGGAACAAGGGGAGAGAGACAGTGGGAGGAACAAGGGGAGAGACAGCGAGAGGAACAAGGGGAGAGAGACAGTGAGAGGAACAAGGGGAGAGAGACAGTGAGAGGAACCAGGGGAGAGAGACAGTGAGAGGAACAAGGGGAAAGAGACAGTGAGAGGAACAAGGGGAGATAGACAGTGAGAGGAACCAGGGGAGAGAGACAGTGAGGGGAACAAGGGGAGAGAGACAGTGAGAGGAACAAGGGGAGAGAGACAGTGAGGGGAACAAGAGGAGAGAGACAGTGAGAGGAACAAGGGGAGAGACAGTGAGAGGAACAAGGGGAGAGAGACAGTGAGAGGAACAAGGGGAGAGAGACAGTGAGAGGAACAAGGGGAGAGACAGTGAGAGGAACAAGGGGAGAGAGACAGTGAGAGGAACAAGGGGAGAGACAGTGAGAGGAGCAAGGGGAGAGAGACAGTGAGAGGAACCAGGGGAGAGAGACAGTGAGGGGAACAAGGGGAGAGAGACAGTGAGAGGAACAAGGGGAGAGACAGTGAGAGGAACAAGGGGAGAGACAGTGATAGGAACAAGGGGAGAGAGACAGCGAGAGGAACAAGGGGAGAGAGACAGTGAGGGGAACAAGGGGAGAGAGACAGTGAGAGGAACAAGGGGAGAGACAGTGAGAGGAACAAGGGGAGAGAGACAGTGAGAGGAACAAGGGGAGAGAGACAGTGAGAGGAACAAGGGGAGAGAGACAGTGGGAGGAACAAGGGGAGAGAGACAGTGAGAGGAACAAGGGGAGAGACAGTGAGGGAACAAGGGGAGACAGTGAGAGGAACAAGTGGAGAGAGACAGTGAGAGGAACAAGGGGAGAGAGACAGTGAGAGGAACAAGGGGAGAGATACAGTGAGAGGAACAAGGGGAGAGAGACAGTGAGAGGAACAAGGGGAGAGAGATGGTGAGAGGAACAAGTGGAGAGAGACAGTGAGGGGAACAAGGGGAGAGAGACAGTGAGATGAACAAAGGGAGAGAGACAGTGAGAGGAACCAGGGGAGAGAGACAGTGAGAGTAACAAGGGGAGAGAGACAGTGAGGGGAACAAGGGGAGATAGACAGTGAGAGGAACAAGGGGAGAGAGACAGTGAGAGGAACAAGGGGAGAGAGACAGTGAGAGGAACAAAGGGAGAGAGACGGTGAGAGGAACAAGGGGAAAGAGACAGTGAGAGGAACAAGGGGAGAGAGCAGGTGAGAGGAACAAGGGGAGAGAGACAGTGAGAGGAACAAGGGGAGAGAGACAGTGAGAGGAACAAAGGGAGAGACAGTGAGAGGAACAAGGGGAGAGGGACAGTGAGAGGAACAAGGGGAGAGACAGTGAGAGGAACAAGGGGAGAGAGACAGTGAGAGGAACAAGGGGAGAGACAGTGAGAGGAACAAGGGGAGAGAGACAGTGGGAGGAACAAGGGGAGAGAGACAGTGAGAGGAACAAGGGGAGAGAGACAGTGAGGGAACAAGGGGAGACAGTGAGAGGAACAAGTGGAGAGAGACAGTGAGAGGAACAAGGGGAGAGAGACAGTGAGAGGAACAAGGGGAGAGATACAGTGAGAGGAACAAGGGGAGAGAGACAGTGAGAGGAACAAGGGGAGAGAGATGGTGAGAGGAACAAGGGGAGAGAGACAGTGAGAGGAACAAGTGGAGAGAGACAGTGAGGGGAACAAGGGGAGAGAGACAGTGAGATGAACAAAGGGAGAGAGACAGTGAGAGGAACCAGGGGAGAGAGACAGTGAGAGTAACAAGGGGAGAGAGACAGTGAGGGGAACAAGGGGAGAGAGATGGTGAGAGGAACAAGGGGAGAGAGACAGTGAGAGGAACAAGTGGAGAGAGACAGTGAGGGGAACAAGGGGAGAGAGACAATGAGATGAACAAAGGGAGAGAGACAGTGAGAGGAACCAGGGGAGAGAGACAGTGAGAGTAACAAGGGGAGAGAGACAGTGAGGGGAACAAGGGGAGATAGACAGTGAGAGGAACAAGGGGAGAGAGACAGTGAGAGGAACAAGGGGAGAGAGACAGTGAGAGGAACAAAGGGAGAGAGACGGTGAGAGGAACAAGGGGAAAGAGACAGTGAGAGGAACAAGGGGAGAGAGCAGGTGAGAGGAACAAGGGGAGAGAGACAGTGAGAGGAACAAGGGGAGAGAGACAGTGAGAGGAACAAAGGGAGAGACAGTGAGAGGAACAAGGGGAGAGGGACAGTGAGAGGAACAAGGGGAGAGACAGTGAGAGGAACAAGGGGAGAGGGACAGTGAGAGGAACAAGGGGAGAGACAGTGAGAGGAACAAGGGGAGAGAGACAGTGGGAGGAACAAGGGGAGAGAGACAGTGAGAGGAACAAGGGGAGAGACAGTGAGGGAACAAGGGGAGACAGTGAGAGGAACAAGTGGAGAGAGACAGTGAGAGGAACAAGGGGAGAGAGACAGTGAGAGGAACAAGGGGAGAGATACAGTGAGAGGAACAAGGGGAGAGAGACAGTGAGAGGAACAAGGGGAGAGAGATGGTGAGAGGAACAAGGGGAGAGAGACAGTGAGAGGAACAAGTGGAGAGAGACAGTGAGGGGAACAAGGGGAGAGAGACAGTGAGATGAACAAAGGGAGAGAGACAGTGAGAGGAACCAGGGGAGAGAGACAGTGAGAGTAACAAGGGGAGAGAGACAGTGAGGGGAACAAGGGGAGAGAGACAGTGAGAGGAACAAGGGGAGAGAGACAATGAGAGGAACAAGGGGAGAGAGACAGTGAGAGGAACAAAGGGAGAGAGACAGTGAGAGGAACAAGGGGAAAGAGACAGTGAGAGGAACAAGGGGAGAGAGCAGGTGAGAGGAACAAGGGGAGAGAGACAGTGAGAGGAACAAGGGGAGAGAGACAGTGAGAGGAACAAAGGGAGAGACAGTGAGAGGAACAAGGGGAGAGGGACAGTGAGGAACAAGGGGAGAAACAGTGAGAGGAACAAGGGGAGAGGGACAGTGAGAGGAACAAGGGGAGAGACAGTGAGAGGAAAAGGGGGAGAGAGACAGTGAGAGGAACAAGAGGAGAGAGACAGTGAGAGGAACAAGGGGAGAGAGACAGTGAGAGGAACAAGGGGAAAGAGACGGTGAGAGGAACAAGGGGAGAGACAGTGAGAGGAACAAGTGGAGAGAGACAGTGAGAGGAACAAGTGGAGAGAGACAGTGAGAGGAACAAGTGGAGAGAGACAGTGAGAGGAACAAGTGGAGAGAGACAGCGAGAGGAACAGCAGGTTAAAGACCAACAGGTTTGTTTCGAATCACTAGCTTTCGAAGCCCAGCTCCCTCCTCAGGTGAATGAAGAGGTGGGTTCCAAAAACATATATATAGACAAAGTCAAAGATACAAGACGATACCTTGAGTGCGAGTCTTTGCAGGTAATTAAGTCTTTACAGGTTCAAATGGAGCAACAGGAGAGAGGGATAATCATAGGTTAAAGTGGTGTGAATTGTCTCAAGCCAGGACAGTTGGTAGGATTTCCCCACTCCAAGCCAGATGGTGGGGGATGAATGTAATGCAACATGAATCCCAGGTCCCAGTTGAGGCCGTACTCATGTGTGCGGAATTTGACTATAAGTTTTTGCTCGGTGATCCTGCGTTTTTTTTTTGTAAATATTTTTATTCAAAATTGCTGCTGCTACTGACCATCCCCTAACGCTCCGCCAGGAAGTCTAGGAACGGCTGCCACCGCCTGAAGAACCCCTGCACAGATCCCCTTAAGGCAAATTTCATCTTCTCCAATTTAATAAACCCAACCATGTCATTAATCCAGGATTCCACACTTGGGGGTCTCGCATCCTTCCACTGAAGCAGAATCCTTTGCCGGGCTACTTGGGACGCAAAGGCCAGAATACCGGCCTCTTTCGCCTCCTGCACTCCCGGCTCTTCTGACACCCCAAATATTGTGAGCCCCCAGCCCGGCTCAACCCTGGAGTTCACCACTTTTGATAGCGTCCTCGCTGCACCCCTCCAGAACTCCTCTAACACGCGGCATGCCCAGAACATGTGGGTATGGTTTGCAGAAGCCCTCGAACACCTCACACACCTATCCTCACTCCCAAAGAACCGGCTCAGCCTTGCCCCAGTCATATGCGCCCTGTGCAGTACCTTAAATTGTATCAGGCTAAGCTGGACACAAGAGGAGGAAGAATTCATTCTTCCCAGGGCCTCCTCCCACTTACCTTTTAACTCCTCCACTGAGGCCTCCTCCTCCTCCTGTATCAACTGGTAAATTGACGAAATCCTACCCGCTCCGACCCACACCCCGACAACACCCTGTCCTGAACCCTGGGCGCCGGCAACAGCGGGAACTCCACCAACTGACGCCTAACAAACGCCCTAACCTGCATATATAGGAAGGTGTTTCCGCGGGGGAGCCCAAATTTCTCCTCTAGTTCCCTAAGGCCCGCAAACCTCGCGTCGATGAACAGGTCCCCTACCCTCCGAATGCCCACCCTATACCAGCTCCGGAACCCCCCATCCATTCTCCCCGGGGCAAACCGATGGTTCTCACGTATCGGGAACCACACCAAGGCCCCGACCTCCCACCTGTGTCGTCTCCATTGCCCCCAAAGTCTAAGCGTCGCCGCCACCACCGGGCTCGTAGTGTATCTCATTGGAGGGAGCGGCACCGGTGACGTCACCAGCGCCCCCAGGCTCGTGCCCACACAGGACGCCATCTCCAACCTCTTCCAAGCTGCCCCCTCCATCACCCACTTGCGTATCATCGCCACATTGGCAGCCAAATAATACCCGCATTGGTTAGGCAATGCCAGCGCCCCCCCCCCCCCCCCCCCCCCCCACCGTCCCCGTCCCTACTCCGCTCCAGAAACACCCTTCTCACCCTCGAGGTCTTCTTAGCCCACACGAACCCCATGATACTCCTGTTAACCCGTTTAAAAAAGGCCTTAGGGATCAGGATGGGGAGGCACTGAAACAAAAACAGAAACCTCGGGAGCACCATCATTTTAACCGACTGCACCCTACCCGCCAGGGAGAGCGGCAGCATATTCCACCTTTTGAACTCCTCCTCCATTTGCTCCACCAGCCTTGTTAAGTTGAGCTTATGCATGGCCTACCAGCTTCTAGCCACCTGAGCCCCCAGATACCTGAAACTCATCCCTGCCCTTTTTAGCGGAAGCTCAGCAATCCCCTCTCCTGGTCTCCCGGGTGCACCACGAACAGCTCGCTCTTCCCCAGGTTAAGCAATATACCCGGAGAAATCCTCAAACTCCCCGAGGATCCTCAACACATCCGGCATTCCCCCCACCGGGTCCGCCACATACAATAACAGATCGTCTGCATACAACGATACCCGGTGTTCCCCCCCCCCCCCTCCCCCCGCATCAACCCTCTCCAATTCCTAGACTCCCTCAAGGCCATTGCTAGGGGCTCTATCGCCAGCACAAAGAGCAGGGGGGATAAAGGGCACCCCTGCCTCGTTCCTCGGTATAGCCGAAAATATTCCGACCTCCTCCTGTTTATAGCCGCACACGCCACCGGGGCCTCGTACAGCAGCCTCACCCAGCTGACGAACCCCTCCCCAAACCCAAACCTCCTCAACACCTCCCACAGGTATCCCCACTCCACCCTATCAAAGGCCTTCTCCGCGTCCATAGCTACCGCTACCTCCACCTCCCCCTCCACCGCCGGCATCATAATTACATTTAGGAGCCTGCGTACATTGGTATTCAGCTGCCTCCCTTTCACAAAACCCGTCTGGTCCTCTTGTATAATCCCCGGGACAGAGTCCTTGATCCTCATTTCCAATATCTTTGCCAGCAGTTTCGCATCTACGATGAGAAGCGAACCGCACTGCAAAGGGTCCTTGGCTCGCTTCAAGATCAGGGCGATCAGCGCCTAGACATCGTTGGGGGCAGGACCCCTCCTTCTCTTGCCTCATTGAAAGTCCTGACCAGCAGCGGGCCCAGCAGGTCCACGTATTTCCTATAGAATTCCACCGGGAACCCATCTTCCCCGCCTGCATGCTCCCTAGTCCCTTAACCAGTTCCTCCAACCCAACCGGCGCCCCCAGCCCCGTCACCTGGTCCTCCTCTACCCTCGGGAACCGGTCCAGAAAACGACCCACCCCGCCTCCTCCGATGGGGACTCAGACCGATACAGTCCCTCATAGAAGTCCCTGAAAACCCGGTTAATCCCCGCCGCACTGCGCACCGTGCTCCCCCCTCCTTCCCTCACTCCCCCAATCTCCCTCGCTGCCTCCCTCTTCCTAAGCTGGTGTGCCAGCATCCTGCTGGCCTTCTCGCCATACTCATACACCCCCCCCCCCTTGCGCCTTCCTCCACTGTGCTTCCCCTTCCTGGTGGTCAACAAATCAAACTCGGCCTGAAGGCTGAGCCGCTCCCTGAGTAGCCCTTCCTCAGGGGCCTCTGAGTACCTCCTATCTATCCTGACCATCTCCCCCACCAGCCTCTTCCTCTCTTTCCTCTCTTGCCCCTCCTTATGGGCCCTGATAGAGATCAGCTCTCCCCTGACCACCACCTTCAACGCCTCCCAAACCACCCCTACCTGCACCTCCCCATTGTCATTGGTCTCCAAGTACCTCTCTATGCACCCCCGGACCCGCCCGCTCACCTCTTTGTCCGCCAACAGCCCCACCTCCAAATGCCACAGCGGGCACTGGTCCCTCTCCTCCGCCAGCATGAGGTCTACCCAATGTTGGGCATGGTCAGAGATGACTATCGCCGAATACTCCGTGTTCTCCACCCTCGGAATCAGCACCCTGCTCATTACAAAAAAGTAAATCCGAGAGTAGGCCTTATAGACGTGGGAGAAGAATGAGAATTCCCTGGCCTCCGGTCTCGCAAACCTCCACGGATCTACCCCACCCCCCCCATCTGATCCATAAACTCCCTCAGCACCTTGGCCACCGCCGGCCTCCTACCCGTCCTAGACCTAGAGCGATCTAATGCCAGGTCCAGCACCGTGTTAAAGTCCCCGCCCAGTATCAAGCCCCCTGTCTCTCAATCCGGGATCCGGCCCAGAGTACGCTGCATGAACCCCGCACTGTCCCAATTCGGGGCATATACATTTACCAAGACCACCTGCACCCCCTGCAGCTTACTACTCACCATCACATACCTACCTCCATTGTCTGCAACAATGCTCAGTGCCTCAAACGACACCCGATTCCCCACCAAGATCGCCACCCCCCGATTTTTTGCATCCAGCCCCGAATGAAACACCTGGCCTACCCACCTATTCCTTAGCCTTACCTGATCTGCCAGCCGCAGATGCGGTTCCTGAAGCATGACCACATCTGCCTTCAGCCCCTTCAGGTGCGTGAACACACGGGCCCGTTTGACCGACCCGTTCAGGCCTCTTACGTTCCAGGTTATCAGCCGAATCAGGGGGCTACCAGCCCACCTTAGCACACATTCTCTGTCCGCAAACCGATGGAACCGCACCAGCACCGCCCGCGGCGGCTCGGGTGACCACGTAGGCACCCATATCTGAACCTTCCAGCCTTTCCGGGAGCCTTTCCGCAGATTCTTTCTCCTCGACGGGTTCTCCAGGTCCTCGAGCTTCGCCTGCCATTTCTTATGGAGCGTCTCCACCTTCACCGCCAAGCCCAAGATTTCGTCCTCGTTTTCCGAGATCTTTTGTCGGACCTCCCGGATCATTGCTCCTTGGGCCATCTGGGTCTCAAGCACCTTATCAATCGAGGCCTTCATTGGTTCTAAGAGCTCTGATTTCAGCTCCGTGAAGTAGCGCTGGAGAAACTCCTGCTGCTCCTGTGACCACTGCTCCCACGTTGCCTGGTCTCCACCCGCTGCCATCTTAGCCTTCCTTCCTCACACCTATCTCTGCTCAAACTCCACCTTTTTCACCGCTCCACTCCTTGTCTAATCATATACAATTCCGGGGGATTGATGTTATCTCCTTCCCGCACTGGGGAACGTCGAAAAAGTGCCACAGGGGGCCCTAAAAAGAGTCCGAAAGTCCAATTCTAGCGGGAGCTGCCGAACATGCGACTTAGCTCCGCATAGCCGCAACCGCTCAGCGATTCTGCGTTGTTGCGCGTCCTGAAGGCTGCCTTGGAGAACGCTTACCCGAAGACCAGAGGCTGAATGCCCTTGACTGCTGAAGTGTTCCCCGACTGGAAGGGAACATTCCTGCCTGGCGATTGTCGCACGATGTCCGTTGTCTCAGCGTCTGCATGGTCTCGCCAATGTACCACGCTTCGGGACATCCTTTGCTGCAGCGTATGAGCTCGACAATATTGGCCAAATCGCATGATTATGTACCATGTATCTGGTGGGTGGTGTTCTCACGTGTAATGGTGGTACCCATGTTGATGATCTGGCACGTCTTGCAGAGATTGCCATGGCAGAGGTGTCGTGGTCGCTGTTCTGAAAGCTGGGTAGTTTGCTGCAAACAATGGTTTGTTTGAGGTTGCGCGATTGTTTGAAGGCAAGTAGTGGGGGAGTGGATGACTTTGGCAAAATGTTCATCTTCATTGATGACGTTTTGAAGGCTGCGAAGAAGATGTCGTAGTTTCTCCGCTCCGGGGAAGTACTGGACAACGAAGGGTACTCTGTCAGGCCAGTTGTGTCCCGTGTTCATCTTCTAAGGAAGTCAGTGCGGTTTTTTACTGTGGCATGTTGGAACTGTGATCGATGAGTCGAGCACCATATCCCATTCATACAAGGGCACTTGTCAGCGTCTGTAGATGTCTGTTACGTTCCTCCTCGTCTGAGCAGATCCTGTGTATACGGCGCTCCCACCCTAAACACATTAAAGAAGCCATTCCTTATGGCCAAGCCCTCCATATCATTCAATCAGTCACATACTGAAAGAGATTGTGCTGTGATTATTTAAAAATTACGTTAATATTGATAGACCCAGGTTTTGGGATTATATAAGCACAAATATTAGAGTGAATTGTACTCGGTGACAACGATTCCATCTACAGCAGTGGTGTAACTGAGTCAGCCAATGTGGACTGAGGATGAGGAGGAATTTCTTTGGAAGTCTCTACCCCAGAGGGGTGTGGATGCTCCATCAGTGAGTATATTGAAAGCTGATATACACAGAGCTTTAAGGGAGACAGGCAGCAGTGGAGTTAATGCCACAATCAGATCAGCCATGATATTATTGAATGGTGGAGCAGGCTCACAATGCTGAATGGCCTACTCCAATGTTCTACTGTATGGTTTACAGTGGGTTATATTGACAATTACATTGTGCAGAGGTACGGGTGAGCAGAAAGTGCATCAAATATTTGCTGTCTCATTTGCCAATGAGTTGCTAAAATGTACTGTGAGCTGTGGCTACATCTTTGGAATCAGTTACAATAGAAGCTTTTTCAGAGACTAAGTATTCAGCTGTCTTTCGCGTGAGGGATTTCCCTTCCTATTTGCGGCTCATCGAACACAAAGACTCGCGGTGACAGTAATTCTGGTTAAAGCGACCTTTATTTTCCAAGCTTAACCAACTTACGGGGGGGAGCAAACTGGAGCAGTTCCAGATTGACTCTGTGTGGTGAATCACAGACCGTGTTATTCACACTTATTATATATGATATACTGTGTCTGTGTAAGCTCGGTATACGAGCAGTTGTGCGGCTCTGCCCCTAGGGGGAGATGAGGAGTTTGTATTGGGCTCCACCCTTGGCTCCGTCCATGGCTCCTCCCACTAACCGTAAGTATAAAGCCTGGCAGTCTGAGCCTGCCTGCCAGTTCATTGCGTCGCAGGCTGGCTTAGTTGTAAGATCATTAAAACCACTGTTCACTTCCAACTACGTGTCGTGTGAATTGATGGTCACATCACTCTGAATTTACATCGTTCTTAGTTTGGTACTTATACAATTTTCAAAAGGCGGATAGCCCACCTCGGTAGTAAATGATCCAATCATTACTGTCACAGATTACATACCTTGACCAATGGACTTTGGCCACTAGCCAGCTTGGTACTGCGTGATCAGCTCATGGCCTTTAGAGTCTTGTGGTCTCCTGTTTTTCCAGACCCCTTAAATTCTGTCCTTGGTTCTTTATATATTCAATCCTTCCCACCTCAGCCTGGTTCCTGACTGGAGCTTTTGTCTATATTCATCAGGGCTATCTGAGGCTGCTGATGAAAAATGCTTTCTGCTGAACAGACTATTATATGTGACTCCTCTTCCCTGAAGAATGTGGCTAACTTTAGTTGGCTTTTCCCGTTATGCCTTGTGAGCATTTTACTATTAACAAGTATTAATATGTTTCATTACTTTAAGACTATATTCTTAATTGTGAATAAATGCTACAAGTGCCTATGCTTATGGAATACATTTTCTATTGTTGATTTCATAGTCTTTGTCTAGTAAACTAACCAAAGTAGGTGTCACATTGCTTAATGCTGTCTTCTCTGTCTTACTCATTGTCCCAGCTACTTTCATCTAATAGTCTTTTACCCTGAGCACCCCTTCAGATACTTTAAAGCTGATACAGATGTTTTACAATGCTATGACCTGGGAGGTCTTGTGGCGCACTTGGTAGCACCCCTGCCTCTGAGTCAGAAACTGGGACTTGATGGTCAAGGAAGGTGCAATCATAACGTGGCCAAACAGGCAGATTATCAACCTGTAAATCCTTCCCACACCCCGATAGCAGGTGGTAAAAATGGGAGAGATTCCTGGTCAGTCAGGTGATGGGAAGAATGTTGGAACCTCTACCATCACTATTCCATGCATGTTACAGTCTGGAGCTGTGGAAAGTGTATGTTACATAGCAACTCGGATCCTGAATGAACATCACCATCACCTTGACACCATTGAGTGCAATTTCTGTTCAAAATTGAATGGAGCACAGTGGAGTTTCTTCAGCAAGGGAGGTTAACAACAAACACAAGAATAGAAGGTGCAGCAAACAGCGATACAACCACTTGAGCCTTCACCATCATTCAGTACAATCATGGCAGGGTTTCTACATCAATCCACTGTTCTGCACTATCTCCATTTCCTTTGATTCACTTAGAATCCAAAATTCTATTGATCACCCTTGAGGTCATTTACAGCTCTCTGTGAATCTCTGGAATTCTCTCCCAAAGCTCTCAAGATATTTCTCCTCATCTCAGCCTAGAATGGCTGCATGTTAAAATAATTTATCCACTTCATTTAAGACATCCTTTCCAAACTCCATTCTGAACACCATAGGAGGAAATCCAAGCTGACACTTTAATGCAGTCATAAGGTGGTGTTGGACTATTTTTTTAATTAAATTTAGACGACCCAATTAATTTTTTTCCAATTAAGGGGCAATTTAGCATGGCCAATCCACCTACCCTGCATGTATTTTTTGGGTTGTGGGGGTGAAGCCCATGCAAACATGAGGAGACTGTGCAGACCCCACACGGACAGTAACCCAGAGCCGGGATTGAACCTGGGACTTTGGCGGCGTGAGGCAGCAGTGCTAACCACTGCGGCACCTGTGGTGTTGGGCTTTGCAAGACTTTAAAACGAGGTACCACCTTCCCTTTCAGGTGAATGAAAAAGAGCACATTGCACAATTTTGACGAGGTTTCCCTGGTGTCCTTGGCAACATTTAGCCCGCAACCAACCTTGTTAGAAGAGTGGTACAGCGGTTAAAACTGCTGCCTCACAGCACCAGGGATCTAGGTTGAATCGTGCCCTTGGGTGACTGTGTGAAGTTGGCACATTCTCCCCATGTCTGCGTGGGTTTCCTCCACGTGCTCCGGATTCTGCCCACAGTCCAAAGATATGCAGGTTAGGTGAATTGCCATAATAAATTGTCCCTTAGTATCCAAAGAATGAACAGGTTAGATGGGGTTATGGGTTACAGGAATAGGGTGGGGGAGTGGGCCTAGGTAGGGTGCTCTTTCAGAGGTTCAGTGCAGACTTGATGGGCCGAATGGTCTCTTTCTGCACTGTGGGAGTTCTATGGTTCTGAGAGCTTATTCCACCATTATCGCTTGGCTGCTAACAGAATCTTGCTGAGCAGCATCGGCTCCACATTTCCTACAATAGTGACGACATTCAAAGGTACATCATGGAAGACCCTGTCACCCCATGTCTTTATTCCCCTCTGACCGCGAGCACAGGCCCTGCTGGTCTGTGCGTTAATCCACATCTGACCGGGGTCACAGGCCCTATCACCCTGTGTGTTAATCCACATCTGACCGGGGGCACAGGTCCTATCACCCTGTGTGTTCATCCACCTCTGAACCTGGACACAGGCCCCATTAGCCTGAAAGTTAATCCACCTCTACCTGTTAACTGGGTACAGGCACTATTAGCCTGCGTGTTAATCCACCTCCGGCCCTGGGCAAGGCCCTATCAGCCTGTGTGTTAATTCACCTCTTACCTGGCACAGGCACTGTTAAAGCACCTATAGCCCTAGGCACAGGCCCTGTCAACTGTGTGTTAATCCACCTTTTACCTGGGTCCAGACACCATTAGCCTATGTGCTAATCCATCTCTGACCCTGGGCAAAGCGGTGTCAACCTGTATGTTAATCATAGTGGAGGACTTTAACCTGGTGTTGTAAGACTTCTTACTGTGCTCACCCCAGTCCAATGCCGGCATCGCCACATCATGTATGTTAATCCACCTCTGACCCTTTGCAAAGCTGTGTCAACTGTGTGTTAATCCATCTTCAACCCTGGGCACAGTCATGTCAGCCTGTCAATCCACCTCTGACCATGGGTACAGGCACTGTCGGCCTGTGTGTTAATCCACCACTAGCTCTGGTGCAAGGCCCTGTTAGTATGTATGCAAATCCATCTCAAACTCTGGTGCACATGCCCTGTTAGCCTGAGGTAATTCCACCGCACATCCTGGCACACAGGCCTAGTCTACTGTGTATGTTTCCTTGGCCACAGAAAAATACTTTTCACTGTACTTCAGTACATGTGACAATAAATGAATCAATCAATCAATGTTAGCCTGTGTTAATCCACCTCTGCCCCAGGCACACAGGTCTTGTCAGCCTGTGTGTTAATCCACTTTAGACCCTGGCACATACCCTGTCAACCCATGTGTTAATCCACCTCTGGGCCCCATATGTTACTCCAATGTTTACTGTGTATAGGCCCTGTTAGCCTGTGTGTTGATCCACCTCTTAACTAAGTACAGACGCAGTTAGCCTGTGTGCTAATCCACTTCTTACCTGGGCACAGGCCCCATTATCCTTTTTTTAAAAATAAATTTAAATTTAGAGTACCCAATTATTTTCTTTTTCTAATTAAGGGTCAATATAGTGTGGCCAATCCACCTAACCGGCACATCTTTGAGTTGTGGGGGTGAAACCCATGCAGACATGGGGAGAATGTGCAAACTCCACACGGACAGTGACCCAGGGCTGGGATTCGAACCCGGGTCCTCAGTGCCACAGTCCCAGTGCTATCCACTGCGCCACATGCTGCCCTAGGCCCCAGTATCCTGCATGTTAATCCAAATTTTACCTGGTACAGGTGCTGTTAGCCTGTGTGTTAATCCACCTCAGACCCTGGTGCACATGCCTTGTTAGTGTGTATGTTAATCCACCTCTGACCCAGGGCACAGGCCTGTGTGTTAATCCACTTCTTACCCTGGTACAGGTCCTGTCTGCCTGTGTATTAATCCATCTCTGACCTTGACGCACAGGCCCTGTCTGCCTGTGTGTTAATCCATCTCTCAATCAGCCTGTGTGTTAATCCACCTGTGGTCTCAGGGTTCTTTGGATTATAGAAGATGCAGTCTCTCATAACAAAATGCGAAATTTTATTGTCAGGTAGGCATAAAATATAAAAAACGCCCAACTGCAATTATTCAATTGGCTTTTCTATCTTGCAGCCTGAGCCACACCCAGAGTAAAATAAATCCTCAAAGAAAATCAATCTTTCAAGGACACTCATTTCTAGCAGGAAACATTTTGAAGTTTCTCATTCCACTGGCTAAATCGAACTCTCGAGCACTGACAAGACCCGTTCTCAAATCAAAATGGAGCAGGACGCAGCCGAGTTCAAAAGCACATTTTTAGCAAGTTTGCTGTTATTAAAACCACAACCAGAAGGCGTCCCAATTAACTGGAACCTTCCTGCCTGACTCATCCTCTGTTTATTCTGCGGAATCCAAAATGTGACCCTTGCTGCACCTCAGACACGGTGAATGATCCACTCCACTAAGGTGCATCTTTTCCAACTTCTGTGCGCTGGGCCTTTACTGGGCAGCCTGCACAAGGCAGTTCCTCTCATCCTCACTCACGGAGACCCTGGTTTCACTGGGGGAGAAAAAGAAAAACAAATTTATAAAAAACAAAATGAAAATAATAAGCCACATTATATCATGTCTTTGGCTTAGTGGAAACGCCCAGAGTGCTACACGGAGTGCGAAATTAAACAAATTTGATATTGGGTCTTATCTATTTTCTCCTTAAATCTCTAAATTACTCCACATGCGAGCGACTTCCAAATTGTTACCACAAATTTGGTTAAAGACGTTTTTTGACAAATATTTTATTGAATTACCAAATAAAAGTAGTAATATACATATATTATGTGTATATTTTGGACTATACCTTTCGTAAACAACCAAATACTAACTGACTAACCACTAACTCTCCCCCCTGCCCCCCACCCCTGTAATGTGCCCAGGTCCTTAAAGAAACAACTCAATGGCCACCATCTCTGGTAGACCCTCCCCACCAAGCCTCTGATGGTATACTTGACGTTGTCCAGATGCAAGACCGATATCAAATCATCCATCCAAGCAGATGCCTTGGGTGGTGAGGGAGATCTCCAGATGAGTAATATACACCTCCTGGCTATTAAGGAGCCGAAGAAGGCAAGAACATCCGTCCTCACTCCCGAGGCAGGGATCCGAAACCCCAAATGTTGCAACCAGTGGGCACGGTTCTGAGGTTGTCTGCAAACTTTTGGATAATGTGTCGAAAGAGGAGGCCAAGTATCCAGCAAGCTTAGGACAAGACCAAAACGCATGTGTGCGGTTAGCCGGTGCAAGTGAACAGCGGTCACACTTGTTCTCCATGTCTTGAAAGAATCCACTCATCGTTGCCTTCGTCCAATGCTTTCTATGTAGCACTTTGAACTGAAACAAACTCTTCACTCTCTGGAGGACATCTCTCCAAACCTCCTCAGTAAGCACAGAGCCTAGTTCCTCCATCCATTTCTAATATACTCTATCCAAAGGGGCAGGTTGCAAAGATAGAATGAGGCTGTACAGATCCCCGCAGTGCCAAGGCCAATACATTTCCCAGCAGGGAAGACGGAGGGGAATGGGGAAGGATGAAAATAACTTACCTCAAAAATCCGGAATTTGAAAAAAACTAAAGAAGTTTGGGACTAGTCAGATTGTATTTATTTGTCAGTTTTTCAAGGCTGGCAAAGCCAACATCTAGAAATAAACCCCCAAAGTGCACCAGTCCTCCCATTCTCCAGGACCTGAACGATGGTTCCAAGCCCAAAGAGATGGTTGTCACATATCGGGGCCAGTGAGGAATGTGAGGGACGCTTCAAGTGCTGTCAAAACTGCTTCCAAATCCTGAGGGAGGTGATCACCACAGGGTTCGAGGAAAGACCGACTGGGGAGAAGGGCAGCAGTGCGGTAATTATGGAGTGTAGGAGGCTACGGCACAAGACCATGCCTCCAATTTACTCCAGTTCGATTTTCCATATTTTAGCAACCAGTAATAATACAGGAGATTTTGGGAGAGCCAAGCCTCCCAATCCTCTGTCTCTCTGTAGCAGAGCTCTGCAGACTCTGGGACATATAACCAGTCAGACGACAATATATTGTTGCCTGGAATAAAAAATGCTTTTGAGGTCAACACAGTGGCTAGCACTGCTGCCTCACGGCGCCAAGGTCCCAGGTTCGATCCCGGCTCTGGGTCACTGTCCGTGTAGAGTTTACACATTCTCCCCGTGTTTGCGTGGGTTTCACCCCCACAACCCAAAGATGTGCTGGGTATGTGGATTGACCACGTTAAATTGTCCCATACTTGGAAAACATGAATTGGGTACTCTAAATTTATTTTTGAACAACTAAATAAAAAATGCTTTAGGTAAAAAAATGGGGATACATATAACAATAATCTTTATTGTCACAAGTAGGCTTACATTAACACTGCAATGAAGTTACTGTGAAAAGCCCAGAGTCGACACACACCAGCACCTGTTCGGGTACACTGAGGGAGAATTCAGAATGTCCAATTCACCTAACAGCACGTCTTTCAGGACTTGTGGGAGGAAACCGGAGCACCCAGAGGAAACCCATGTAGACACGGAGAAAGCGTGCAGACTCAGCACAAGCCGTGACCAGAACCGGGAATCAAACCTGGGACCCTAGCGCTGTGAAGCAACAGTGCTAACCATTGTGCTACCGTGCCTTGAACTAAGAATAAAAACCTAGGTAGCATATTCATCTTGACAGTTTGGATCCTTCACCCCCCCCCCCCACCCCACCTCCCCCCCCCCCCCCCCCCCCCCCCACACACACACAGAGTCACGGAGATTATTTCACCTCTGGAAGTCCGTTTTGACTTTACCGATGAGGTTCAAAGTTCAGCTTGTGGAGTAAAGCCCAGTTATGGAGCACACGGATCCCCAGATATCAGACATTAGAGGGTGAGAGACGAAACAACAGCGAAGCTGAGCTCTACTGGCTGTCGAGTTCACATTTCACATTTACCCACATTTAATTTATAGCCTAAGAATGTAACAAATCTCATGAGAATCTTCATGATGTTTTCTATTGAGGAGACTGGATCTTAAAATAAAAGTAGGTCATCTGCATATAGTGAGATCTGGTGCTCCTTCCCCTCTCAGTGTATTCCCCTCCATCCCTCTGACGGCCTCAACACTATCACAAGAGGTTCAATGGCCATCGCGAAGAGCAATGGAGAAAGGGGCTAGCCCTGTCTAATGCCTCTATCTAACGGAAAGTATTCAGAGGAGGTCATATTTGTGTGGATATTGGCTTTCAGGGAGGAAAGCACTCCCGTTGCCACCCTTTTTCCAAAAAGGCGGGAAAGTTCCTGCAGTTCCTCACACATCAATAAACAGGTTAAAGATCAGGACAAAGTATTTCTGTGTAAAACATGTGTCAAAAAAATAAATTAAGGAAGTGTTTTGTTCCAGGTGCAAAGGAAAAAAATCACTTTGCTCAGAATTGTTACTCTTAGTTCAACCCCAAATCAGTCAGCACAGTGGAAGGCACAGTCTCCAGTGATGAAACATCATTGGAGTAATAACACAGAAGAATTTTTTGGAGACATCAAAAAATTCACCATCACTTAAAAAAATGCAAACTGATACTCCATTTAAAATAAATGCAGTTGATGAGGACAAATGGCTGCTACAACTTAAAGTGATTGGTACAGTTGTCCAATTGAAGTTAGACACTGGTGCCAAAGCCAATTTAATCATCACGACTGATTTTTAAAATCTAAAAATTCAGCCGGTTAGAAGAAATCACAAAATATCTCTGAGAGATTAGAATGGTTCAAGCATTAAATGTTATGGTCCTTGTGACCTGAGTGTGGTGGTGAAGAACACAGTTTATTCCATCCTATTCTGTATTGTATCTGAGGGCTTGGATTCAGTTTTGTGCTTAATCAGCAATGATTTTAGATTCATAATCCCTAGTTTTAGCACCCCCCCCAACCCCACTCCCTCCTTCACAAGTGAATAAACCACCCATCAATCCTAAAATACTGTCGATTTTAATAACCTCTCATAGGTCACCTCTCAGCTTCTCTTTTCTTGAGAAAAAGACAGCAATCAGCTCAGTTTTACCTGATAATTCTAACTATGGTTTTAAAACATTTTTATTCCAAACAATGCAAAAAATTTCATACACATACAGTTCATTCAAATATAATAGTTTGTTAATTTTTTGTTTTTAAACCAACTGTAGAAAATCCAAAACCCCAGATCCCCTAGCCACCTCCCGCCCACCTCCACCCCCATCGACCCATCCCCCAGGTGCTGGCCAATAAACAGATCTTTGAAGGTGGCGCTGAACGGCTTCCACCTGCTGTAATACCTTTCCTCCGAGCCTCTAATGGAATATTTTATTTTTTCCCAGCATTAAAATTCTGCCAGGTTCCCCCCAACCATGCCAATGCCCCAGGTGGCACCGCCAACCTCCATCCAAGCAGGACTCTTCGCCAGGCAGATAGCAAAGGTCTGGACGTCAGCCACTTCTCCTCCAGAAGCTCCGGCTCATCCAAAACCCCAAAAATCGCCACTAGTGGACACAGTTCCAACCTAACCCCCATGATTTTCGACATGGTCTCAAAGGACGAGACCCAGAACTCAACCAATTTATGACAGGACCAGAACATGTGCAAGTGTTCGTCGGCCCCCTTCTGCACCGTTCACACCTGTCCTCCACTTCGAGGAAGAACCCACTCATCCGTGCTCTAGTCATGTACACCCTCCGCACTACCTTGTATCAGGCTCAGCAAGAGTAAGTAGAGTTTACCCTTTACAAAATCTTTTAATTTTTTATTTTAATAATCTTTATTGTCACAAGTAGGCTTACATTAACACCGCAAGAAGTTACTGTGAAAAGTCCCTAGTTGCCAAATTCCGAGCCTGTTCGGGTACACAGAGGGAGAATTCGGAATGTCCAAGTTACCTAACAGCACGTCTTTCGGGACTTGTGGGAAAAAACTGGAGCACCCGGAGGAAACCCACGCCGACACAGGGAGAACATGCAAACTCCACACAGTGACCCAATCCGGCAATCGAACCTGGGACCTTGAAGCTGTGAAGCAGCAGTGCTAACCACTGTGCTACCGTGCCATCCATCCATACCCCTCCCTCCAGCCTCCGGTCCAGTTCCTCTTCCTACTTCCCCAATGGAGAATTTCCAGTATCCAACAACCACCCATATATGTCAGCTATCTTCATTTCTCCCAGCTGATCACAAGATAACATCATGTCCATCAGTGTATGTCTCGGCAACTGGAGGAGTGAAGGGAGTTCTTTGCGAGTTCTGCACCTGCAGATACTTAAACACGCTCCCCCTCGGAAGCTGATACACATCTCCTCCAGTCCTGCAAACCTCTTGCCACAAACAGATCCCTAAAACTCTGAACCCTCTCCCTCTTCCAAATATTGTATGTTGCATCTAACCCTGATGGTACAAACCTATTACTTCCATAAATTGGCGACAATGCTGACATGCCCCCAATCCAAAATGTTGCCTGAACTGGTTCCAGATATTTACAGATGCCACCACTACCGGGCTCATTACAAACCTGGCCGGAGAGCACAAGAGAGAGGCAATAGCCAATGCCCGCAGACACAGCCCTACACAGAAGGCCACTTCCATTGCCCCCACCCCGACCCTGGCTCCCCAAACCACCATCATACCTCCTCAATGTTCACCGGCCAGTAGTAGAACATTAAATTTGGTAATGCCCGAACGCAGTCTCCTCTGTAGAAAACCTCCCCGAATCCTGGGAGTCTTACCCAGCCACACAAAGGCCGAGATTAACTTGTCCACCTTAACTATAAAAGATTTGGGGAGGAAGATTGGGAAAGACTGTAACACAAATAGGAATGTCAACGTGAACAACAGGGATAATGGACATCCCTGTCTCGTCCCCCCTTTGTAGCCGGAAATATCCTGAGTTCACCGCATTGCCATGGGAACGCTATACAACAGGGGATAAATGTTGGCCCAAATCCAAATCGTCCCAGACCTCGAAGAGATATCTCCACTCCACTTGATCAAAAGCCTTCCCTGCATCAATGGATATGATTACTTCTGGTACCTTTCCTCCAGATGCTTCGCCAGAATCTCAGCAAATACTTTTGCATCGGTATTTGATAAAGAGATAGGCCTATAAGACCCACACTCCACGGGATCCTAGTCCTTCTTCAGGATCAGGGAAAATAGGTGCTTGCGCCAAATTGGCCAGTCTGCCCCCGTGACAAGAGTCATTAAACATCCTCAATAAATGTGGCGCCAGTGATGCTGCAAACTGCTTGTAAAATTCCATCGGGAAACCATCCGGTCCACATGCCTTCCCCGATTGCAAGGAACGGGGCCTCCAACCCTTGCCCCTTTGCCCCCTCCCACCACCAACCCGTCCAAAAATGCCTCCATCCCAGAGTTCTCCTCCGGGGGCTCAAAGTTATGCAGCCCCCAGTAGAATGCCGCAAAGGCGCCATTAATCTTGTCCGGGGCCATCACCAGCCCTCCCCACTGAATCAGGGATATCTCCCATGTGGCCGCCTCCCGCTTCAACTGGTGAGCTAATAGACGGCTGGCCTTCTCAACATAATTATAACATACTCGTGAGCAACAATGTTGGTTCACCACCTTCCCTGTCAATATCAAATCATATTCCATTTGTAACCTCTTTCTCTCCACTAACAGCTCCATTGTTGGGACTGTGGAGTACTGCCTGTCCTGAATGGAGCCCACTAATCTCTGCCTGCCTTCCAACCTTGTCTCTGTGGGTCTATGAGATTACATTCTGGGAAAAGCTGATGGTGGTGATTAGAGGGGACGTAGAGGGCGAAACCTCTCTGTTCTGACTGAAATCTATATAGTTCCCAAAGGCTGAGGCTACCTTCTCACAGAACCCCTTGTCTGCTAGGAGCACTGTGTCTAACCTCCATGAGGGGTGTGGGCTTGGGCTCGATCCGCCTCCAGCCATAATGTGGTGCATGGTCCGATATTACTATCGCGATGCACTCATCCCCACCACCCCTGGGTGGTGATTTTCCCACCGCAAAAATGTATTCGGGAATACACCTGATGCATGTGCGAAAAGGAGAGCACCCGCTCTCTCAGGTGACTAAACCTCCATGGATCCACCCCCCATCTGCTCCACAAACACTGCCAGCTCTTTCGCCTTCCCACGAGGATCCTCTGAATCTTGAGCGGGGCTTTATTCCATTTTTGCTCCATGTTATATCCCGCAGACATCCCACACCGGAAGAGAAACCAACAATCTTAACTTTTCTTGCCAACACAGCAGCCATTTATTGGGCAAAAATGGTCAAAAACAAGTTTCCAAGTGGGAGCTACCTTATGTGCGACCACTGAACTCACGGCCGCCACCGGAGTCTTGGTAATTTTTTTCAATTGTTTTTGTGGCACTTTCCCCGAGTGCCTCCTTTGGTGAAATGCCTGAAGGATCTTTGTCGAATCCCACTCCACCACGAGGCAACATCTCCCCGCTGGCAAAAATAATTAAGTCTCCAGTAGATTCCATTCATTCATTGGATGTGGCCATCGCCAGTTAGGTCAGCATTTACTGCCCATCCCTAATTAGTGGTGAGCTGTTTTTGTGAC
Organism: Scyliorhinus canicula; assembly: GCF_902713615.1. Classification (NCBI taxonomy): domain Eukaryota; kingdom Metazoa; phylum Chordata; class Chondrichthyes; order Carcharhiniformes; family Scyliorhinidae; genus Scyliorhinus; species Scyliorhinus canicula. The sequence continues at coordinate 138,872,025 of NC_052149.1, read as the reverse complement.
TATCTAGTGGTTTGATAGGCCATTTTGAAGGAAGTTAAGAGTCAACCACGTTGCCGTGGGTCTGGAGTCACATATAGGCCAGACCGGGTAAGGATGGCAGATTTCCTTCCCTAAAGGACATTAGTGAACCAGATGGTTTTTATGACAATGGTTTCATGGTCATCATGACCTTTAATTCCAGATTTGTATTGATTAAATTCAAATTCCACCATCTGTCGTGGTGGGATTTGAATCGTGGGTCCCCAGAGCAGTACCCTGGGTCTTTAGATTACTAATCTAGTGACAATACCACTATGCCACCCATAATCTCAAATGAAGCACAGTCAAAAACCTTGCCGTGGGATCTCTGGGTACTGAAGACTTCATTCATGATTTTGTCACTTGCCCAAGGCAGAGATAAAGGTGGCAGTCAAGGCGGCGGAGGCGCTAGCCGCCATTCAGATGGCCCTTGACAGCATAGGAAGGTGACTGGAAGCCCAGGGGAGCACTATAAAGGAGTTGGAAAAGGCATTGACAGACCAGAGCAACCCAATCGTCGCTCTGTAAGCCGAATCAAGAGGTTGGTGGGGACGCGGGGAGCCTGAAAAGGGAAGGTCGAGGACCAAGAAAATCAGTCGAGGCGGCAGAACATTCAAATAGTGGGCCTGCCAGAGGGAATCGAGGGCAGGGACCCGACTGACTATGTGGCCTAAATTTCGGGCAGCATAGTGGGGGGGGGGGGGGGGGGGGGGGTGGAGCTTCCCAAGCCGCTGGAGATAGGCAGAACCTATCGCTCCGACCGAAGCCCAAGGCAAGGGGACAGCCGAGAGCGGTAACAGCCAAGCTGCACAAGTACCAGGACCAGGAAAGGATCCTTCACTGGGCCAAACAGCTGAAGGCATGCAAGTGTGAGGGACAGAAAATCAGAGTGTACCAAGACATTGGGGCATACCCGGCAAAGCCCAGGGCAGAATTTAACCAGGCAAAGTCGGCTCTATATAAAAACAAAATCAGATTAGGGATGCTATTCCCAGCCAGGCTCTGGGCAACATATCAGGGCAAGGAACATTATTTTACAGCTTGTGCAGAGGCTGACGGGTTCGTCCATAAGAACGGCTTGAACAGGGAGCAAGAGAGGCAGCGGTAAGAAAGACACAGAGGGGGCCGAGGAAATCAATGGGAAATTTTGCGCGGGACTACATCGCCTCGTTATGAATAGGGGAAGCAACTCATAGAGAGGGGGCAGGTGCAGTAGAGGGTGAAGAGGAGAAAGTAGGGACACCAGCAGAGCTGGCGTAGGAAGGGGTCAGATTGACCCTGGGAGGGGGGGCCACCACACTGGCGGGAAAGCTAGCGGCAGGAGGTATGAGTGATAGAGGGGCAGCAAGAGGGGTGGTGGTGGGGGGGGGGGGGGGGGGGGGGGCAAAATCACAGGGCGAACAAGAGGGGAGGGAGACTCTAGATTGGCTTCAGCAGGTCACTCTCAGAAACGTGGAACAAGATGGCACCGCAAGCAGCCACTTGAGAGGGTCTCTGAACAAAGGGAGACCCTGGAGTGCAAGGGCTCACCCACACGGCGTACACACAGTTGGTGGTCATGTTGGGTGGCCCCTGGACAATGGGAAACCCCGGAACGCAGGGGTCTGGCCTCATGGTGAGTACGGTGACTGCAGCCATTTTGGATGGCCCTCTAAGAAAGGGAAACCCCGAGTGCAGGGGTACACCCACAAGGTAAGTATGGTTGATCCCACAGGAGTCTCTGATCGTCTCTGTCCCCCCAACCTGGCTCCAGCTCTTAAAAGGTGGCTTCAAGCACAGCTGGTGCGAACATATGGTTGCCGCAGATGGGGACCATGGTGGGCATTTTGGTCAATCGGGGAACGACAAAACTTCAACAGAATAGTCACCTGGAACATCAGAGGACTTCCCAATTACTAACAACTGGTATCGAGAGGTCTAATTTTCCACATTTTGGGAGGCAATGAAGGCTACGATTAGAGGAGAAATTATCGCCTATAAGGCACGCAGAGACAGGGAAGAGGGCGGCGAGACAGCAACTAATCGACTCCATTCTGGAGGCTGATGGGAGATATTCCAAGGCCCCGACCGTAGAGCGTCTGGTGGAAAGGAAAAAGCTACAATGGACTTTAACCTGCGAGCCACCAGGGAAGCAGTGCACCAACTCCGCCAGACACAGGGAATCTTCTACAAACACAGAGGTAATGCTGACCAGCTGAGAAAGCAGCAGCCACGAGGTGAAGGAAAGCATCAGCAGACTGGTAGACGAACCAAAAAAAGTCAACAAAGTGTTTGAGGCCTTCTACCGGGGATTGTGCACCTCCGATCCCCCCAATGGGGCCTCGGGGATGAAACATTCTTCGACTGACTGGATATGCCAGTCGTGGGGAACGACGGACTGGATATGCCGGTCGTGGGGAACGATAGACAGAGGGGGCTGGAAGAAGTCATGGAGAGCATCAACCCCATGCAGGCGGGAAAGGCGCCAGGACCACTGGTGGTAGCTATCCTCAGAACCTGAAACCAGATGAGGCAGCACTCCAGTTGACCAAGATGTCCACCATGGTCCTCATCTGCAGCAACCATAGGTTTGCACCCAGCTGTGCTTGATGCCACCTTTAAGAGCTGGAGCCAGGATGGGGGGGAACACTGACAATCAGAAACTTTTACACGGAGGACAGACTAGCGACGATGGAGGAACTGGCCCAGAGCCTGGAGCGACCTAACAGAAATGAACTCCGACATCTACAGGTCAAGAACTTTCTCCACAAGGACACAACAGCCTACCCACAGACCCAGAGAAACACAATGCTTGAGGAATTACTGGATACAGCCAGTCTGGGGAGGAGAAACTACGGGGACCTGTACGGACGACTGTTAGAAAGGACACACTTCCCACTGGACGAAACACAGGAAAAATGGGAGGAAAAGCTAGGGACGGAAATAGGGTGCGGACTCTGGAGCGAAGCACTGAGCAGGGCCAGCTTCACCTCCTCATGCGCAAGGTTAAACCTCATGCAGCTTAAAGCGGGGCACAGAGCACAGCCGACAAGAACCGGAATGAGCAGGTTCTTCCCGGAGGTAGAGGACAGCATGCCCTAGACATGTCGGGTTTTGGACAACCTTCTTCAAGGCAATGTCCAAGGTTGTGGGGCTGAGGGTAGAGCCATGCCCAAGAGTGGCAGCCTTTGGAGTATCGGACCAGCCAGAACTATTCATGAGGGAGACGGCCGATGCCCTTGTGTTTGCCTCCATCATCGCACGCCGGAGAATCCTGCCCAGCTGGCGATCAGCAGCAGCACTCACAGCTGCAGACTGGCTGGCAGAGCTGTCGGAATTTCTCACCTGGAGAAGATCAAATTCGATATCCAAGAGTCAGAGGATGGCTTCCACAAAGCATGGGAGCCATTCGCTAACTTGTTCCAGGACCTGTGTGAAGCCAACAGCCAATAGAGCAAGTGGGGCACGGGAGCCATTGTGACTGCAGGCAACAGACAGAGAGGGGGGGGCGTTAGAGGCCAGAAATGGGGGAGACTGTAAAACAGCCAATACAGAAATCAGGGAGCTTAGAACGAAGCCACAATAGACAGAGCCCCTAATGAAATGCCAAAAATAGAGTGGCGAGGGGGTGGGGGGAGCAGGGGCAGGGGGTGAGGCCAACTGACAAAAAGTGTGTGGGGGGGGGGGGGGGAAAGAGAAGTGGAAAACATTGCACGCATGTAAATAGAAGATAACTGCCCAATGTAGAGGGATCAATGCAGAGGGAAATGATTTGTTTTTTTAATATAAATTTAGAGTATCCAATTATTATTTTTTTCCCAATTAAGGGGCAATTTAATATGGCCAATCCACCTAGCCTGCACATTTTTGGGTTGTGGGGGTAAGACTCACACAGACACGGAGAGAATGCGAAACTCCACACGGACAGAGACCCAGGGATGGGACCAAACCCAGGTCCTTGACGCCATGAGGCAGCAGTGCTAACCACTGTGCCACAGTGCCGCCTGGGAAATGACTTGTATATCTGTAACCAACACATATATCCTTGCTGAATGTACAGTGTATAAAATGTAAATACTTCAATAAAAACACATATTATAAAATGATTTTGTCATTTGTCAATCTGCCTATTCAAAGACTCTCCTGTCCAACATCCCATCGTTCAGCCTTTGTAAATTTGAGCCATCGAAATCTCTGCTGCCCATATCCCAACTCGCACCAAGTCCTGTCACTTTTATGCTCATGGACCTGTTTGGCTCACAGTCTGACAACCCCTCAGTTTTAAAATTTGCACCCTTCTGGGTTCAAATCCCTCCATGGTTTCATCATGGCTGTCACCTCTTCCAGCCCACAAACTTCCACAAACTCTGCCATCCGCCAATCCCGGTGTCTTCTGCTTCCCCGACTTCTTTTCCCCACCATTGATAGTTAATGGCTTATGTTCTGGAACTCCCTCCCTAATCCTCTCGATACCAACTTACCCCTTTGACCTGACCTGTCATCTCCTACATGGTTGTGTCAATTCCTTATCCTATTATGCTGTCAATCACCTTTAGATATTTTGTGACTATAAAGATACTATATAAATGTAAGTTGTTGTCAGTGTAGAAGTTAAAATAGAGGACATATATCAACCCAGAACTTCAAACTTTCAGATTCTCGAAGAGACGACCTGTAAAGGTTTCATTTGGGACCCTTTATATTTTACTCGACAATATATTCTTTGCTGAGGTGCAGGGTCCAGAACTGAATGCCATTATTCTAGGGAAGTGTAAAAGCTCAGTAGGTATAAGAAGGTAAGTTAAACAGTATTTAATAAAGCAACATAAAGTAAATGCTGCAACGTGGCATACGGCTCTAAGATCCCAACCGGGACAAACAATCACACCAGTCTGGGCCGGCTTCCAGAAGGCGACTTTACAAGTGCCATGGGAGATCAATTGAGGTGTCCCTGTGGGTTTCACAGTAAGATCTAACCAAAGCTCTCTATAATTGAAGCATAACTTCCACCTCTATGTTTCAGCCCTTTTGGCATAAAGGGCAGCATAGCATTAACTTTTTAACTTTTTTTCTGTAACTGCCCATTTGCTTTGAGATTTATGTACTTGGATTTCTAAATCTCTTGGGTCTTCTGAAGTTCCCAAATACCAAATACTAAAATGTGGTACAATCGCGAAAAGTAAAAATTAATGAACTAATGAAACTGTTCTTCATATTATAAAACGGGGAGAGGAAAACTCTGGAGAAAGGCAGAAAAGGTTTATTTGGATAAACCCAGATGGGAACCATGGTTGATTTTCCTCCACTCCACTGCAGATATACTTCAACCAATTGTATTGCCGGCAACTCACCAGGGATCCTTGGCAGGAACTTTCGCCCAGACTATCAACTTAAGAAATTGGAGGTGTTCTTTATTAGTTTGTGGAATGTGAATATTTTTGGCAAAGTCAGCATTTATTGCCCATATCTAATTGCCCTCGAGAAGGTGGTCAGCTGCTGAGTCCATGCAGTGTAGGTACGCCCAATGTTGTTAGGGAGGGAATTCCAGGGTTTTGACCGAGTGACAGTGAGGGAACGGAAATATATTTCTAAGTCGGGATGGGTGTGCAGCTTGGAAGAGAACTTCCAGATGGTGGTGTTCCCATGTGTCTGCTGCCTTTGTCCTTCTTGGTGGTTGTTATGGGAGCGGCGTTTTCAGAACCCCAAAATAGAACATAGAACAGTACAGCACAGAACAGGCCCTTCAGCCCTCGATGTTGTGCCGAACAATGATCACCCTACTTAAACCCACGTAACCCGTAGACCCATAACCCAACAATCCCCCCATTAACCTTACACTACGGGCAATTTAGCATGGCCAATCCACCTAACCCACACATCTTTGGACTGTGGGAGGAAACCGGAGCACCCGGAGGAAACCCACGCACACACGGGGAGGATGTGCAGACTCCACACAGACAGTGACCCAGCCGGGAATCGAACCTGGGACCCTGGAGCTGTGAAGCATTGATGCTAACCACCATGCTACCGTGAGGCCCTATGTATCATGGAGTTCAACCAACCTCTCCCTTTAATGGATTGTTGCTTTTGAAGCACACGGCTTAGTCTCCAGGTGTGGTATTACAATTATGGACACAACGGTTTTTAAACACAAAACAATGTTTATTCCATGAATTCAACTTAACCTTTTTAAATAAACATTGGATCACTTAACACCCCTTACTTCAAAGATAACCCCGAAAATAATCCCTCAAAATGTTCCTTCAACCCTCCAAAAGACTTAAACACCTTTAAACAGAAACACATCAGGTTAAAGACATTACTATTATGAGTTTAAATCACCCAAATGATTCAGAGATAGTCTTTCATGGCACAGATCACCGCAGATCCAACTCACTACAAAACACAGACACACCAAAGCTCTTTTCCTCAAAACTGAAACTAAACACTGCAAAATGGCTGAGCTAAAAACCCAGCTCCACCCACACTCTGACATCACTTCAATAATATGAGCTGCGCTATTTCTTAAAGGTACGTTGCTTAAACATCCATTTCTTAAAGATACTCTCACATGACAGTGGTTTAGAATACGGGTTTGAAAAGTGCTGCTGAAGGAGTCTTGGTGAGTTGGTGCACTGCATCTTGTAGATGGTACACACTGCTGCCACTATGCATTGGTGCTGGAGGGAGTGAATGTTTAAGGCAGGGCTTGGGATGCCAGTCAGGTGAGCTGCTTTGTTCTGGATGGTGTTAAGCTTCTTCAGCGTTGTTGGGAGTCACACATATCCAGACAAGTGGAGAGTATTCCATCAACCTCCTGAGTTGACAGGCTTTGGAGAGACAAGGAGTTTATGTTTGAACCGTGCTCGACTCAGACATACACCAAAAAATCCATTTAGTGGCACTGAACTCCACAAATATCAGCTCCCTCCTTAACGATTGCATTTTGTCACATCCTACCGTGTTGGGCACTGATTGTGGAGTGCTTTGGTGATCACCCCTTGCTGATGGCATTGGTCCACAAACCATTTCAGAGTGCTGTAGGAGTTTGGTACATCTAGACTGATATCTTGAATGGTATTAAACACCCGCATAAATCCCTGAGGAAAAGAGAGAAGGGGGAAAAAAGATAGTCTCTTTACTAAGTCAAGCTTAGAAATAGTTCATTTATACAGATCCTTTCAAAATCTCAGGACCTTCCAAAGCACTTTACAGCCAATGAAAAGCCACTGTTACAATACACAAAACACAGCAGCCAATTTGTGCAAAGTAAGATCCCACGAACAACAATGTGACTCACAATCAGATCATCTGTTCTAATGATGTTGTTTAAGAGATATGTAAGAATATAAGATAAGGGAGAAAGCCCATGCATTTCTTCAAAATAGTGTCATGGAATCTTTTACATGCACCTGAGAGGATAAAACAGTTTAACATCTAATCCATAAAACAGCATCTCTGAGAATGCAGCACCCCCTCAGTACTGCACTGGGAATTTCAGTCTGGATTGTGTGTTTCTGAAACGGAGCTCTGCTCCTTCCAGCACTGGAAACCACAGCTGTTGTTTTCCAACAAACCTGGTCAGGTTGTGAAAATAATCTCAGCTTTGGTAGAAAGTCGCCTCGCTTGTCTAAAAACTTGCTGACGGCAAAGGTATTGTTCGGGACTTGCAGGGAGGAGTAAAACAAGTGTTACATTGATTCTTACGTGAAGAGAACAGAGAAGTTGTAATTGTTCTCCTTACAGCAGAGAAGAAAGTGAAGATCGAACAGAGGTGTTCAAAGTTATGAAGGGCTCGAACAAGAAACAAAGGCGAAACAGAGGACACTGCCTAAAAAGACTATGGGAGCAGGTTTAACAGTAACTTTCAAAAGAGAATTAATAAAAATAAATAATTGAACAGGAGAAATGTGCCAAACTATTGAGAGAGACCAGGGGAGTGTGGGGCTAACTGTATAACCCTTTCAGAGCACGACAACTGGCACAATGTCCTCTTCCTGTGTTGTATGGCTCAATGAGAAGGTCATTGTACCAATGAGAAATTAGAAGATATTTGAATGGCCTTTGATTTTCAACTGACTTTCCTGCTGATGTTTTTCTCCCAGTGGGCAACAGGATCATGAGGTACTGAGGTGGATTCAACAAACTCACCCGGTTCATCTGGTCCAGGGTTACAAAGCCAGATTCCCAGAAACTCTTCAGGAGTTTTACAATCAGGTCAGAGGCGTTGCCACTGGTAGATTCAAGAACCATCACCACAGCCTGCAAAACGGAACAGTAGAGAGTTAATAAGGTCACAGCGACATGGGGAGTGGACACAAAGGCAATAGGAGTGAGGTGTTCATGTCTTTTATATTCTTTTGTATGAAAGGTTAAAAATTTAATAAAAAATAATTTCCAAAGAAGGAGTGAGGTAGAGACACTCAACGACACGGAGTCGAGGGCGAGGTACTGGAACAACACACAGGTACCAGCAGCCAGTGCAGGACAGAAGACAAAATACTGCAGATATGGAAACAGAAAAATGCTAGAGATAACAGATCAGGTAGAATCTGCAGAGAGATTCAGAGTTGGTGCATCAAGTCAATGGGGGTGTGTGTGACCTGAGGGGGGTGGGGGGGGGGGGGGGGGGGGGGGTAGAGCTGATTTATGTGCATCCGCTGATCAAAGGAGGCAGGGGATTGGGTAGTGGTGGAGGGGGTGGTACACACCATCCAGCGAAACAAAGGGTGACATACCTCATAGACCAGCTCATGGTGAAAGTGGGGAACCTCCAGGTTCTGCAGGCAGAGCCCCGCTTCAGCTACATCTGTAGACAGCAGGTATTCCTTCAGCAACAGGTTCATCTAGTGACGAGTTTAAAGGATTACTGCTAGTCCACCTCCTTCTGTTAGTGTACACAGCAGGGCTTCCATTTAAAACGCAGCATGCTCTGACAAAACTAACACTTGTATTTATATACCTTTCTTGACCACAGAGTGTCGTAACCAATGAAATACTGTCTCCAAAGTATAGTCATTATTGTAATTCAGGGAATACCACAGCCAATTTGTGCATAGCAAGACCCCACAAACAATGTGATAGTGAACAGAACATCTATTTTGTTGATGTTGATTTTGAGCGCTAAATAGCGACCAGAGAACTGGGGAAGGCTTTTCTGCTTGAAGTTGTGCAATGGGATTTTTACACTCATATGGAAGGGAAGACAGGATTTTGGGTTTAATACCTCATCCAATAAACAGCATATCCAACATTGCAGCACTCCCTCATAGTCAGCCTAGATTTTATGCTCAAGTCCCCAGCATGAGACTTGAACCTACAACCTTCTGACTCAGGTGGAGAGCGTCACCAACTGAACCACATCCAACAGTTTACTGGGCACAAGTTGGCTGCTGTGTTTGACCGTGTTCCAACAGTAATGTCCTCTAACAGTAACTCATTGACCACAAAGTGCTTTGGGACATCCTTCGCACGTTAAATACATTATATAAACACAAGTCCTGTCTTTCTAATGAATTCAAGCAGTTGCTGATGCAACAGGTTATTGTTTAAACATTACAAAGAACTGCTTTATCTGTGTTAGTCAATCTGACCAAATAATAGCTCCTATATAAGAATCACCAAGTCAGTGAAGGTACAATTGCTGCAGTGAGAAAGTCTCAATGGACAATAATTTCAACCACATAGTAAAGATCTGAAAATGGAGTCAGTAACAATGTTACCCTTTTACCACCAGCGATCAACCCAGCTCTATTTTTAAAAGGTCTACTGATGGGTAGACCCATCAGTACCAAAGCACCTGCCTGCTTCAACCATTAGGCCCCTTTTAACATGGAAATTAAGCTTGTGCGATTTAAATAGCACCCCAGAACCTGTGCAGAGCACATTCTGACCAGTTCCACTGGTGATGATTCTGGATAGGAGCAAAAGTAATAGGGTAGTTGTTATGGGGGACTTTAACTTTCCAAATATTGACTGGAAACACTATAGTTCGAGTACTTTAAATGGGTTCGTTTTTGTCCAATGTGTGCATGAGGGTTTCCTGATGCAGTATGTAGATAGGCCAACGAGAGGCGAGGCTGTATTGGATTTGGTACTGGGTAATGAACCAGGACAGGTGTTAGATTTGGAGGTAGGTGAGCACTTTGGTGATAGTGACCACAATTCGATTACGTTTACTTTAGCGATGGAAAGGAATAGGTATACACCGCAGGGCAAGAGTTATAGCTGGGGAAAGGCAATTATGATGCAATGAGGCAAGACTTAGGATGCATCGGCTGGAGAGGAAAACTGCAGGGGATGGGCACAATGGAAATGTGGAGCATGTTCAAGAAACAGCCGCTGCGTGTCCTTGATAAGTATGTACCTGTTAGGCAGGGAGGAAGTGGTCGAGCGAGGGAACCATGGTTTACTAAAGCAGTTGAAACAGTTGAAGAAGGAGGCTTATGTAAAGATGAGACGTGATGGTTCAGTTAGGGCGCTTGAGAGTTACAAGTTAGCTAGAAAGGCTCTAAAGAGAGAGCCAAGAAGAGCCAGGCAAGGACATGAGAAGTCTTTGGCAGGTAGGATCAAGGATAACCCTAAAGCTTTCTATAGATATGTCAGGAATAAAAGAATGACTAAGGTAAGAGTAGGGCCAGTCAAGGACAGTAGTGGGAAGTTGTGCGTGGAGTCCGAAGAGATAGGAGAGGTGCTAAATGAGTATTTCTCGTCTGTATTCACACAGGAAAAAGACAAAGTTGTCGAGGAGAATACTGAGATACAGGCTACTAGACTAGAAGGGCTTGAAGTTCATAAGGAGGAGGTGTTAGCGATTCTGGAAAGTGTGAAAATAGATAAGTCCCCTGGGCCGGATGGGATTTATCCTAGGATTCTCTGGGAAGCTAGGGAGGAGATTGTTGAGCCTTTGGCTTTGATCTTTAAGTCATCTTTGTCGGCAGGAATAGTGTCAGAAGACTGGAAGATAGCAAATGTTGTCCCCTTGTTCAAGAAGGGGAGTAGAGATAACCCCGGTAACTATAGACCAGTGAGCCTTACTTCTGTTGTGGGAAAAGTCTTGGAAAGGTTTATAGGAGACAAGATGTATAATCATCTGGAAAGGAATAATTTGATTAGAGATAGTCAACATGGTTTTGTGAAGGGTAGGTCGTGCCTCACAAACCTCATTGGGTTCTTCGAGAAGGTGACCAAACAGGTGGATGAGGGTAAAGCAGTTGATGTGGTGTATATGGATTTCAGTAAAGTGTTTGATAAGGTTCCCCACGGTAGGCTATTGGAGAAAATACAAAGGCATGGGATTCAGGGTGATTTAGCAGTTTGGATCAGAAATTGGCTAGCTGGAAGAAGACAAAGGGTGGTGGTTGATGGGAAATGTTCAGACTGGTGTCCAGTTACTAGTGGTGTACCACAAGGATCTTGCTGTTTGTCATTTTTATAAATGACCTGGAGGAGGACATAGAAGGATGGGTGAGTAAACTTGCAGATGACACTAAAGTCGGTGGAGTTGTGGACAGTGCAGAAGGATGTTACAAGTTACAGAGGGACATAGATAAGCTGCAGAGCTGGGCTGACAGGTGGAAAATGGAGTTTAATGCAGAAAAGTGTGAGGGTACTCATTTTGAAAGGAATAACAGGAAGACAGAGTACTGGGCTAATGGTAAGATTCTCGGTAGCGTGGACGAGCAGAGAGATCTCGGTGTCCATGTCCATAGATCCCTGAAAGTTGCCACCCAGGTTAAGAGGGTTGTTAAGAAGGGGTACGGTGTGTTAGCTTTTATTGGTAGAGGAATTGAGTTTCGGAGCCATGAGGTCATGTTGCAGTTGTACAAAACTCGGGTGCGGCCGCATTTGGAGTATTGCGTGCAGTTCTGGTCGCCGCATTATAGGAAGGATGTGAAATCATTGGAAAGGGTACAGAGGAGATTTACAAGGATGTTGCCTGGTATGGAGGGAAGATCTTATGAGGAAAGGCTGAAGGACTTGAGGCTGTTTTCGTTAAGAGAGAAGGTCAAGAGGTGACTTAATTAAGGCATACAAGATGATCAGAGGATGATAGGGTGGACATTGAGAGCCTTTTTCCTCGGATGGTGATGTCCAGCACGAGGGGGCATAGCTTTAAATTGAGGGGAGAAAGATATAGGACAGATGTCAGAGGTAGGTTCTTTACTCAGAGAGTAGTCAGGGCGTGGAATGCCCTGCCTGCAACAGTAGTGGACTCGCCAACACTAAACGCATCCAAATGGTCATTGGATAGGCATATGGACGATAAGGGAATAGTGTAGAGGGACTTTAGAGGGATTTCACAGGACGGCACAACATCGAGGGCCGAAGGGTCTGTACTGCGCTGTAATGTTCTATGTTCTATGGAGCCCAGGTTAATTGTTCGGGGCCCGCAGGAGCATATTATATCTGGGCCAATGCCTGACGCAGAGGCCCCCCATGACCACACATCTTTCTTAGTTACCTGTCTGATTGTCATCCTGACTCCTTTGTGACGCCTCATTCGGGGAATCTGTGTTGGGATGACCTGTTTAGCACCCCACAATTCACAGCCAAATTTATATTAGATTCAGGGCCTCAAAAGTTTAAAGATGGGGGGCTAGGCGGTAGGTGTGGGGAGCAGTTTCTTTGCAGCTGGAACAGGAAGCTCCGTGAAATCATCTCACACTGCTTCCCCCCCACTCCTTCACACCCCTATGCCTGGCAGCTCACTGCCTCAATCATCCCACTTCCACTGACAGGGCTGTTTGGACACTTTCCCATTAATCCAAAGATTAATACCGTACCTCTTTGACGAGTTGCTTCACGGGTCTCAGGCCACCTCCGACCCCCCACACGCTGTCCAGGCGCATGCCTCGCTCCCTGCTCAGCAGTACCGTGGCCTTGTCCAGCGCCACGCTGGTGAGAAACGGGCATAAGAGGTCAGTAGGGGTGGAGGGTGCACAATCAATACTCCTAACTTTGGTGCCCACCTCGATTTTCCCACTTATAGTTTTAACAGAGACCCGCACGCTCCACTGGCTTTTAATGAATTGTGCAAATGAATACCTCTATCTTCTTACTCCTTTACAGTTCCTACTGATGCCAATAACAAATGTCCACTAATATAAAACAGACCTTAATAAATGCAACAAGGACTTGAGCAGAAACACATTTGTTACCCAAAGGGTGGTGAAAATATGCTACTCATTTTGGGGAGACCGTGGTGTATTGGTAATTCAATAGACTACTAATCCAAAGGCCCAGGCTAATCCTCTGGGAACATGGGATCAAACCCCGCCACAGCAGCAGATGGAATTTAAATTTCATTTTAAAAGATCAGGAATATAAAGCTAGTCTCAGTAATGGTGACCATAAAACTATCATCGATTGTTGTAAAAACCCATCTGGTTCATTTAAGGAAGGAAATCTGCCATCTTTACCTGGTCTGGCCTACATGTGACTCCAGATCCACAGCAATGTGCTCATCTCCCAACTGCCCTCTGCAATGGCCTAGCAAGCCACTAGATTCAAGGACAATTAGGGATGGGCAACAAATTATGATCTTTTCAGTGAAGGCCACATTGCATGAAAGAATAAATATATTTGAAAAACACATGGCGCAGTTAAAACAAATTGAACATGAACTTATGGGGAAACAAAGTAAGGACATGAAGGAGAGCTTAATGGGTGTAATGAAGGAAGGTGGGTGGAGCCTCATGCACAGCATAAACACCAGCACAGAGTGGTTGGACCGAATGGCCCGTTTCTGTGTTCTATATATTAGTAAATGTATGTAATGGGGCACTCTAAATTTATTAAAAATAAATAAATATGTTTCAATAAGATCACCTCTCATTCAACTAAACTCCAACGGAGTATAGGCCCAACCTGCCCAACGTTTCCTAATAAGACAATGCCTTCATCCCACGGATCAGCCTTGTGAACCTTCTCAAAATTGCTTCCAATGCAAGTATATTCCTCCTTGAGTAAGGAAATCAAAACTGTACACAATACTCCAGGTGCAACCTCATCAATCTCCTGTACAACTATAGCAAAACTTCCCTATTTTATATTTCTTGCAATAAAGGGCAATATTCCACTTACCTTCCCAGTGACTTACTATACCTACAAGCTATTTCTGATTCATGTACAACTATGCCCGGATCCCACTTTACCACAGCATTCTGTAGTCTGTCCATTTCAATAATTTTCTACTTCCCTGTTCTTAAAGTCAAAGTGGACAACCTAATTTTCCCACCTTATATTCCATCTGCCAAATGAGTGGCCACTGAGGTCATCTCTCTGACCTCAAAAAGAGGAGTGTAAGGGCGGAAGATGGAAGAGGAGGAAGTCTATGTCGGTCATATTTGAGCATGTTACCTCTAACATAACACCAATCCAGCCTCCGAGAATGACAAAAAACAGACAGGAATCCATCCGATTGTCAACAGAAAATTCTGCAACAAGGTCTTCTGAATAAACGCAGCAGCCAGTCAGTGCTTACCGAGCCTGCTCGCAATCAACCTTTCCTTTGTAGCCGTTCAGGAATCCAGCAGGTAAGACACAGTCAGCCATGGCACGGGCTATAAACTGGCCCAGCATCTGCACACAAGCACAACACACTACACATCAACAAGGAAGAAAGGCCAATTGAATGGGAGCATTTTCGAACCAGCATAGGTACTCTACCCAGCAAAGCCACATTGCAACAACACAACTCCCCCACACAGTATTCCGTGTAACTTTGCATCCCATGCTTTGTTACCATGTCAAGGGGTTCCTTCTCCCCAACCTAACCCTCCTTCCCTCACACTCAAGCTGATGTAGGGCTGCACCCACAGCTGGTAATGAGCAAACAAAACAGGTTTGGCAATGTTTCTTATCCTCATTTGGCCAGTGAAGCATGCACTCCATCAAGATCCACATGTCATCTAGTTTTAGGCCAATGGATGTTCTTAAGAGTTTGAGGAATGGGGAATGAAAATATATATATATTTTTTTTTTAACGTACCAGGGTAAACCCCCCCCCATCATTTACGGGATGTGGGCATCACTGATTAGGCCAGCATTTATTATCCATCCCTAGTTGCCCTTCAGAAGGTGGTGGTGAGTTACCCTCTTGAATCACCGAGGTCCTTCAGGTGTAGGTACACCCACTGTGCTGTTAGGGAAGAAGTTCCAGGATTTTTCCCCAGCGACAGTGAAGGAACAGTGATATATTTCCAAGTCAAGGTGGTGAATAACTTGGAGGGGGACCTCCAGGTGGTGGACCTCCCAGGTACCTGCTGTTCTGTCCATCATATGAGATCTGGGAGTGGGTTTGGAAGGTGCTGTCTAAGGAACCTTGGTGAGTTACTGCAGTGCATCTTGTAAATGGTACACACGGCTGCCACTGTTCATCGGTGGTGGAGGGTTTGAATGTTTGTGGAAGGAGGTGCAATCAAGCAGGCTGCTTTGTCCTGGATGGTGTTGAGCTTCTTGAGTGTTGTTGGAGCTGTACTCATCCAGGCAAGTGGAAAGTATTCCATTCCATTCCTGACTTGTGCCTTGTTGACAGGCTTTGGGAGCTCAGGAGGCGAGTTACTCGTATAAGTTTCCTAGCCTTTGGCCTATCCTGGTAGCCACAGTATTAATGTGGCTAGTCCAGTTCAGTTTCTGATCAAGGTAAACACCAGGATGTTGATTGTGGGGGATTCAGCGATGGCAATGCCACTGAATGTCAAGGGGCGATGGTTAGATCCTCTCTTGTCGGAGATGGTCATTGCCTGACACTTGTGTGGTGCGAATGTAACTTGCCACTTGTCAGCCCAAGCCTGGATATTGTCCAGGTCTTGCTGCATTTGAACAAGGACTGCTTCATTATCTGAGGGGTTGTGAATGATGCTGAACATTGTGCAGTCATCAGCAAACATCCCCACTTCTAACCTTATGATAGAAGGGAGGTCATTGATGAAACAACTTAAGATGGTTGAGCTGAGGACACTACCCTCAGGAACTTCTGGAGTGATGTCTTGGAGCTGAGGTGATTGACCCCCAACCACCACAACCATCTTCCTTTGTGCCAGAGTATGACTCCAGTTTAGCTAGGGCTCCTTGATGCTACACCCGGTCAAATGCTGCCTTGATGTCAAGGGCAGTCACTCTCACCTCACCTCTGGCATTCAGCACTTTTGTTCATGTTTAAACCAAGGCTGTAATGAGGTCAGGAGCTGAGTGACCCTGGCAGAACCCAAACTGAGCATCCATCAGCAGGTTATGGCTGAGCAAGTGCCGCTTGATAGCACTGTTGATGACTCCTTCCATCACTTTGCTGATGATGGAGAGTAGACTGATAGGGCGGTAATTGGCCGGGTTGGATTTGTCCTGTTTCTTGTGTACAGATACACCTGGGCAATTTTCCACATTGCTGGGTAGATGCCAGTGTACTGGTACAGTTATCTTGAAAGGAAGAATATGCAGGGTTATGGGCCTTATGATGTGTAGTGTGCAGGTGTTGGGCCTGTTTATAGCCATGTCATGGCGGAAGAATGGCACAAACATATAGCTCATTTGGAGAGCCGGTACAGACACAATGGGTTGAATGGCTTCCCTCTGCTTGGACATCAGCATGAACCCGCTGCTACATTGGAACTGCAACACATTTCCTCTAATGGTGGAGATGCAGAGAGGATCAATTATGTGTATGTACCTGAGGAGCCTCGGGCGTGTCAATGACCAGATCTGGCAAATCGAGAAGCAGCTGGTCAAAGGCCAAAGTCACATCTTCGACTGACATCCGCTTCCCTGTCAGGTCAGCCAGGAGACGAGACATCAGTTCCCGATGGCTGGCCTTGCCCTCCAGAGACATGGTCACAGACAGGAACGGGAGTTTGCTCTTGTTGTTGCCCAGGTTCAGCTGAGCCAGGAGGGTCTGCAAAACAATGTTGTAGAATTCCTTGTGTAAAACCAGCATATCGACAAATTGCTGCATCCATTCCCAGAGTGTCAACACATGCCCGCCGTCTCCAACTGCTACTCTCCCCACCCACCTCCATTCTCTCCCAGAGATACTGACTCCTATCAACAGCATTACTCCCAAGAGAATCAGCATCTCCTCCCACACCTCCTGTCACCTTTTGGAAATTCACCTCATGTCTGAGTGAGACTGTTGAAGAATTGTGGGTAAACAAAATGGATGAATGTCCAGGTAACAATAACAAAAACGACAATGTGTTTTTATGGTGCTTCAAATTCAGTGAAGCGTCCGAAGGTCCTTGACAAAGCTTGACCCCCAAACCAGAGGAGCAGATTTTAGGACAGGTTTTAGGACAAGAAGTGTCTTAAAGCAGTAAACATACGTATAGACAAGATAGAAATAGGCTGCTCTGCCCCTCGAGCCTGCTCCACCATGCGATAAGATTATGGTTGATATGTTTGTATTTTGAATTCCATGTTCTCATGTACCCCCCAATAAACTTTAATTCCCTTGTCTAACAAGAATCTATCAACCTCTCCCCACCTCCCTCTAAAAAATATTTAATGACCCGGCCTCCACCGCCTTCTGAGAAGGAGAGTTCGAAAGTCGCTCAACCCTCAGAAACAATTATCATCCCTAAAAGGGCGACCCCCAAGTTTAAACAGTGCCCCTTAGTTATGGGCACACCACAAGAGGAACATCCTCTCCATCTCCACCTTGTCAAAACCATTCAGGATTTTCTATACTCCAACTCGAGTCACCCCTCTCACCTCTAATCTCCAATGGAAACAAGCCCAGTCTGTCAAACCTCTCCTCATAAGACAACCCCGCTCATTCCAGGTATCAGGAGAGGAGAAGAGATTCAGTAAGGGAATTCCAGAGCTTAGGGCCTAGCCAGCTGCTGACAGAGTCATCAAATGTTCCCTAATTTTACTCCTAGAAGGTCTGGCTCTAATTTTCAGACTGTGCCCCATAGCCCTAGGCTCCCCCAACCAGCAGGAATAATTTCTCTCTATCTATCCTATCTGATCCCTTTAAAATCTTGAAGACTTTGATCAAATCGTTCCTTAGCCTTCCAAATTTCAGGAAATAACAAACTCTCTTTCCTCATCTATTCCTTGAAGTCCATGTATCATTCTGTTAAAATCTACTCAAAAAGAATATATGTCTGAACGTGTGGTGCCCAGAACTGCTCACAGTGACTCCAGGTGTAGTTTAATCAGGCCTTTATAATACCCGAAGTATGGCCTCTGCCCTCGAGGCCAGCATTAGAGTTTTTGAATTTTTATGCACCTTTTCATGTCATTTTAATGACCTACATACCCCCAAGTCCATTTGGACCTCCAGTATGGGCCGGTTTAGCTCAGTGGGCTAGACAGCTGGTTTGGAATGCAGAACAAGGCCAGCAGCATGGGTTCAATTCCCGTACCGGCTTACCCGAACAGGCGCCAGAATGTGGCGACTAGGGGCTTTTCACAGTAACTTCATACTTGTGGCAATAAAAGATTATTATTATTGCTAGTTTTGTTTTACCATTCAGAAAGTACTCTATATTATACATTTGTAGGCCCAAAATGTTTGACCTCACATTTGCCTCCACTGAAAATTTGCTACAGTGCGCATTCTGTTTTGAAAATCTTACTTTTTGTTGTTACAATTTTAGGTCAGCATGCGTTTGGTAAATTGTCATGGTGCGATTGCAGGTTGCAGGCTTGGGTCATGACATGGCTATGTGAAGCGAGTTTCTGAAATCTCGTTCAGAAACATACCTTCCCCAACGACCATTCCAATGACCATTCCAATAGGATTCCATTGCCTCTGACTGGAGAATCCTGATAGAGAGGGGTAAGCGAGGGATGAGGAGCACGTGACGAAGAATGCACAAGGGGGAACGCACGAGAAGGGATAATAATGGAAATCTCACGTACAGCAACCTCCTTCGTGTCTCCATGCTGAAAGTATTCTTGGATGATTGGAGTCACTGCTTTTTCAAACTCGCGGTCGTCCAGTTCAGGAACGACCGTTTGGTAAACAGTCTCACCCTACAACAAACCAAACATCAGTCATTGCCAGAGCTCAGACTCATCACTTCCACAGCACACCAGCAGGCAAATGAGGAATTAACGTAACTGGAGGAACAGATTTAGCCCCTTGAGTATGTTCCTGCTTACATTTAAGGGCAGCACGGTAGCATTGTGGATAGCACAATTGCTTCACAGCTCCAGGGTCCCAGGTTCGATTCCGGCTTGGGTCACTGTCTGTGCGGAGTCTGCACATCCTCCCCGTGTGTGCATGGGTTTCCTCCGGGTGCTCCGGTTTCCTCCCACAGTCCAAAGATGTGCAGGTTAGGTGGATTGGCCATGGTCAATTGCCCTTAGTGTCCAAAATTGCCCTTTGTGTTGGGTGGGGTTACTGGGTTATGGGGATAGGGTGGAGGTGTTGACCTTGGGTAGGGTGCTCTTTCCAAGAGCTGGTGCAGACTCGATGGGCCGAATGGCCTCCTTCTGCACTGTAAATTCTATGAAATTTAGATCATGGTTACCTGTACTTCGATTCAGTTCTCCCACCCGTTTATATTCTCAATGGACAAGCTCAATCTTAACCATTTTAATTGACTCAGAATTCATATCCATTCGGATGAGAGAGTCCCAGGTTTTTACTTCTTGATTTCACTCCCAAATGGTCAAGCTCTAATTTGAAGATTGTGCCCCTCATTTTGTGCAAGATTGTTAAACAGAATAATAAATCAATAAAATTAATAACATTTGTACAGCACTTTTCAACTGAGCCACATCTGGTATCTGACATGAGTAGAGTACATAATAGAGTTAGAACTGTTGGGTGAAAACACACAGGAAAGAGGCTTGCAGCTGCAAGCAACAGACTTTTGCGACAGCGTCAAGTGGAAAGTTCAATTGCCATTGTAAATAGAGGAAATGCTTCCTTGACAATAAAGACTGAAAGAGATAAAGATGTCACATGTACAAACAAGAACACAAGACAGAATAACAGCTAATAAACTAAATGAAAGCAAATGTGTGACTAGGATACACATGGGGAAGTAGTGAAGTCATTATGGTACACATACTTGTCCTATGGAATGACGGTAATGAAATACAGAAGATGGGACACTTCAATCTATTCTTCCCGAGACTCCTGCAAGCAGCAAAAATGTTTTCTCCCGAAGTGAGAGATATTTGTACCTATAGACACTGCTCGTCAACAGCGCATGTGAGGAGTTCATTATCTCATATGTTAATTTTATAAAATATCAGCCAGACATTTTCTGTGCTCCCTTGTCGTCAATCTTTAATCAGAGGTCATTTGCCATAATATCCCTTCAGAAGGGCAACAGGCAAATATGAAAGTATATTTTCATAAATCCATATCATGGCATTTGAAATGAATGAATGAACTTCCACGTGGGGTGCGCACCCGCCCCCCCACCCCCCCTCCCCCTCCCTCGCGTTATTGTAACATATTTAAACTGTCTAAATTTGAGACCAAGTAAGGAATACCTGTTTATCGTCATCATAGTTAGGATCACGGATGTCGGGCTGCTCCACATCATACACCTGGGCTGCAGCACCCCAGACGCCTTTGCCACCAGCACCTCCTTCAAAACACACACAACATCTGCATCAGGTCAGGCCTCACATTCACTGACCTGAAACTGTGCCACCCTTCAGCAGGCACCATGTGAATTCCATTGAATTAAATGAATATACGACACAGAAACAGGCCATTCGACTCAACCAGTCCATCTCAATGTTCATGCGCCATCAAACTTCTTTGTCATCTTAATAGCCCTTTATTCCTTTCCCCCCCTCAGATATTTATATTCTTTTTCATATTTTTATTGAAAACCTTTTCATTATAACAAAATAGCATAAAACAGGTGCATCAAGTGACAATGTAAAAAGAACACAATGAACAGTCATCACATCCAACCTTAACCCCCCACAACTTTTAAACTAAAACCCCCTTAATGGACGGTGGCTAACTCTTCAAAAAAAGGAAACAAATGGTTTCCATCGTAGGCCAAACTCTTCTACCGGTCCCCTAATGATGCATTTGACCTTCTCCAATGAGATCACCCGACCAAGCCGAGGCACTGGCACAGTAGGAGATTTCCACCCAAGCAGAACTCGTCTCCGAGCTATCAACGAGGCGAAGGTGAGGACATCTGCCTTCGCTCCTATCTACAGCACCGGCAAGTCCGATACCGTGAAGATAGCAACCAACGGACAAGGCTCCAGTTCGACATTAAGAATTTCCATCGTGACCTCTGGTAATGTCACGTAGGAGCAAGATGCACAAAAAGTGGCTCCTGGCTGGGTCTTTGTTTTTGATCCCTTTTACCTGTCTTTTTGCAGATTTTGATGACCACACACCAGCTATGGGGTCAGAGACCAGTTCCTCGATGGAGTTATGTTTGAAACATCATCAAAGAAGCCTAACGTGATTAAACCTCAGGAGGGTAGCCCGTCGAAGGAAGGGGAATTACACCCATTACTTTAGACATATTGGTTGTAGTGATGACGCAGGAGCTGGAGAAATTCGGCAAACGACTTGATCGGCAGTTTGAGTGGCAGTGCAAGGAGATAAAAGAATCCTTTAAAGCCACTGTTGAGGAGGCTCTGGGCTCAATTCTGGAGCAGTTGATAAACAACTCGAATGCGGTTAAGGCATAGGTGAGACTTTGAAAGGTGTGGAGGAGGCTATCCGTTTTCATAACTACCAAAGGAAGAGGGGTCTTGGATTGGGTGAAGAGGATTGGAATATCGAATGGGATGGGCAAACAGTGCGGTTATATCAGGACATTGGGACTGAGCTAGCAAAGGGGCATGTGGCCTTCAACAGGGCAAAGGTTGTTTTCTACAGTAAGGGTCTGAGATTCGGGGTGGTGTACGCGATGAGGTTACGGATCACCATGGATTCGAAGGATAATTTGTTTTGATACACTGGAGCAGACAGGGGCTTTCATCAGGGAGAAAAATTGCAGCCATTGTGAGATGGACTCCGTGTATGAAGATGCTTGTGTTCTGTACTTATGCCTTTGTGGATCATGTGTTTTTGATCTTGTTTGGAGGTGGGGGTTTAATGAAGTTGACGGGATGGTTTTGTGTGTCTTGGAGGGGATTGCGGCTTGTTAATGATGGTGGGGTTTGGGCGTGTTGGTGGGAAGTTTGGGTGGTTGTTGTTATTGAGGGGATAATGGAGGAGGGTCTTGTCTGCGGGTCACTTTGCTAGCGATGAGGTGAGGGGAGGCCAGCAAACGGAAGTGGAGGGGAGGGAGAGGCTGTGGTCTGTTTTGCCCTTGTGGGTGGGTTAGAATGGGCCTAGCTGTTTGTTTGTAGGGTGGGAGGGGATGGAAGAGTGCTGCTAATAGTATCCAAGGTTTTTTCTTTGTCTCACCATAGGGGTGGGGCGGGTGGCCACCTTAGGTGATCTTGGGATCTGGGGATTTTGATAAATCACTGGGATGTTGGCTGACTCGAAGGGGTGGGGGGAATGAAAGACCCCCAACAAAGTTGATCATCTGGAACGTGTGGTCTTTTGGGGGGGGGGGGGGGGGGGGGGGGGCAGTGGAGAGGGCGAGGGATTTTCCCATTTGAAAGGTTTGGGGCCAATGTGGTGTTCCTACAAGAGACACATGTTTGGGGGCAGGATTACATCAGGTTGCGGAAGGCTTGGGTGAGCCAGGTTTTGACAGTAAGTCAAGGAGGGTGGTGATTTTGGTTAGTAAGAGCGGTGGTGTCAGCGCCAGAGATAATGTGTCATTGGATGCTGAAAAGGCCTACAATAGGGTTGACTGGGGATAGCTATTTAAAGTTTTGGGAAATTTGGATTTGGGCCTGGGTGCGGCAGTTGCATGAGGTACCGTCAATTAGTGTGCGAACTAACACCATGTGTTTGGGGTCCATCAGGTTGTATAGGGGGACGAGGGAGGGTCCTATGTCCTAGTTGTTGTTCACGTCAGTGTTGGGCCATTGACAATTGCCTTGAGGGACTCCAAACAATTTGAGAGGGATTGTCTTGTATGTAAGGGACCCGGGGACAGATTGTGGGGATATTGGAGAGGTGCAGTTCTTTTTCGGGGTATAAACTGAATGCTGGAAGGAGTGAGCATTTAGTGGTTGGTCCCTCGGATGGTGATGTCTAGCACGAGGGGACATAGCTTTAAATTGAGGGGAGATAGATATAGGACAGATGTCAGAGGTAGGTTCTTTACTCAAAGAGTAGTAGGGCGTGGAATGCCCTGCCTGCAACAGTAGTGGACTCGCCAACACTAAACGCATTCAAATGGTCATTGGATAGACATATGGACGTTAAGGGAATAGTGTAGATGAGCTTTAGAGGGGTTTCACAGGTCGGCACAACATCGAGGGCCGAAGGGCCTGTACTGCGCTGTAATGTTCTATGTTCTATGTTTGTCCAAATTCAACTTACAACCAGAAAAGGAGCCAAAACTCCTAAGTAGCTTCATTATCTATCCTTGGTGGAAACTGGGTCCATAATATAAAGACGTTGATCATCCTGGCATACAAGGACAGCCTATGACCCCTCCCTCCCCGATTTATCACCTTCCACTTAACGCTATGGCCAGCGGGTCAATTGCTAAAGAAAATAGAAGCGGAGACAGTGGGCAACCCTGCCTCGTACCCCTATGCAGCATAAAATAACCCAAGCCCAAAGCATTTGTGCGAACACTAGCAGTAGGGATCCCATACAATAAACCAATCCAAGATGTGAACTTTTGCCAAATCCAAGCATTCCAAGAATCTCAAAGAGATATCCCACTCCACCCTATTGAACGATCTTTCGGCATCCACAGCAACAATCACCTCCAGTTCAGGCACTTAAGAGGGGGAAAGGACAACATTCTACAGCCGACGTACATTAGCCGACAATTGCCAACCCTTTACGAAGGTCTGTATGGTCTTCCTAGATCACTTCTGGGAGGCAGGGCTCCAACCGCCGGGCCAGCACTTTTGCGAGCAATTCAGCGTCTGCATTCAAAGGAGAGATGGGTCGAAAAGGCGAGGGGGGTCACAGTAGCACAGTGGTTAGCACAGTTGTTTTACAGCTCCAGGGTCCCAGGTTCGATTCCTGGCTTGGGTCACGGTCTGTGTGGAGTCTGCACGTTCTCCCCGTGTCTGCGTGGGTTTCCTCTGGGTGCTCCCGTTTCCTCCCACAGTCCAAAGATGTGCAGGTTAGATGGATTGGTCACGTTAAATTTCCCTTAGTGTCCAGAAAGATTGGGCGGGGTTGCTGGGTTATGGGGATGGGGTGGAGGTGTGGGCTTGGGTAGGGTGCTCTTTCCAAGGGCTGATGCAGACTCGATGGGCCAAATGATCTCCTTCTGCACTGTAAATTCTATGATTTCTATGATGATACTACCCACATTCCATTGGGCCCTTATTCTTCTTCAGGATTAGGGTGATATAGGCCAGGGAAACAGGCCTATGCATGAGTAAAGGGCAATGAACCCCTGGAAAAAGGAGTCATTGAACATATCTAATAATAAAGGCACCAACTGTCCTGCAAACCTCTTATCAAACTCAATGGGGAGTCCAGCAGGGCTGGCAGCTTTACCTGCCTGCATTAACCCAATGCATTTCATAATTTTCTCAGGACCCAACTAGGATTCCAGCTCTTCTCATCTCTCCCTCTCCACCAATAAAGAACAAAGAAAAGTGCAGCACAGGAACAGGCCTTCAGCCCTCCAAGCCTGTGCAGGCCATGCTGCCCGTCTAAACTAAAATGTTCTACACTTCCGGGTCCATATCCCTCTATTCCCATCCTATTCATGTATTTGTCAAGATGTCCCTTAAATGTCACTATCGTCCCTGCTTCCACCGCCTCCTCTGGCAGCGAGTTCCAGGCTGGGAAGGACAACCCATCAAAAAACTGTCATGGCCGAACTTTCCTCCGGGGGCTCTGACCTGTAGAGATCCCAAGAGAAAGCTTCAAAGCCACGTTGACGTTAGGTGGGGCGACAACCAAACTGTCACCTTAGTAGACTCTCTTATCTGCACAATCACCCAGGAAGCAGTCTGCCACCTCAGCTGATGAGCTAAAAGTAGACTGGCCTTCTCCCCATGTTCATGAAAAGCCCCCCTTGAACATCGCAGCTGGCTCACTGCCTTACCCATTGACAGTTACTCGAACAGCGGCTGCAGCTTTTTCCTACTCACCAGTAACTCTGGGGTAGGGGCAAGGGAGTACTAATGGTCCACCTCAAAGATGGAGTCCACCAGCCTCTGCCTCTTCACCCTCACAGTCCTTTCCATGTGTGCTTTGATGAGCACTTTAAGAACCTCCCACAACATAGAAGGTGAAATAGACTCATTCTTATTAAATTCAAGATATTCCCCGATGGCAGAGGACATGTATTCACAGATCCTGTTGTCCAGTTTGGCACATAATCAGGCCTATCAGGATGTCTGCCAAGGACCCACTAAGTCACATGCCTGCCACTAGGATCAGTCAATAACTTAACAAACGAAAATTTAACCCTGTTATTGATCAGGATTGCGCCCCCACCCAGAGCACTATCACGTAAGCCAGATTGAAATAATTGACACACCCACCCTTTTCAGAACCTTGTCTGGTCCCTTATCCCTAAATGAGTCTCTTGCACCACATCAGCATTCACGTTTATGCAAACACCCTCAACCTTTTCACTGGGCCATTCAACTCCCTTACGTTCCAGGTGACCAACCGAATTGGGGGCCTCCCACTCCCCCTCAATCTGGAGTCAGACATTTCCACCAAGAAGGGTCATTCAAAAAGTATAGGCACCAGGCCCACCCAAGATGGTCACCAAACCCACCAGCAAGACAAAACAAAGAAAAAACTGTAGTCACTGTCAGCAAACTATTCCTACCTCCCACTCCCCCCTCACCCCCCACAGTGTTACACCCAAATTTGCATACAAATAACCGTAAGCGAACAAAAACCACTAAACCCTACTTCTACTATCCCTAACCCCCCCCCAAACAAAATGAAAACGCCAAGCTCATTATTCCAAACCAAGCTAATATAATGAGCTGTAACTACCCCCACCATTCCGCTCTCATTAGCCAACCCTTCAGCTAGCAGAGTGAAGAAAAATATATATTGTTTTTATAAATGTAAGAGTACCCAATTCATTTTGTCCAATTAAGGGGGAATTTAGTGTGGCCAATCCACCTAGCCTGCACATTTTTGGATTATGGGGGCGAAACCCATGTAAACATGGGGAGAATGTGCAATGTCCCAGAGCCGGGATCCCCAACCCCATATCTACATGTCCACCCCCAACAACGGAAAACCTCACAGAAACCTCCAACTCTCACCCAGCCCCTATTTTTCTTTTTACAGAAGATTCCACATCCTCCGGTGCATCTAAAAAATAATCTTTCACCTCAAAAGTCACTCTGCCGAGTACACCAACCCAAATTGAACTCCACTCTTATACAGTGTAGCTTTAACCTTGTTAAATGCCACCCACTTCCTTCCCAGCACCGCACCGACGTCTTGATAAATCCTGATAATGTGGCCATCCCATTTATAGTTGTGATGATCCTGGCCCACCTCAAGACCCGTTCCTTTTCCTGAAAGCTGTGTAACCTCACAATAACAGCCCAGGTGGTTCGTTGGGCCAGGGCTTCTGTCGGAGTGTCCAATGGGCTCAATCCAACTTGAGAGGGGACGTGAATCCACCCTCCCCCAACATCTTTGAAAGGTATTTGGTAGGAGTTTGGCCTTCCATTCCCTCCAGCAACCCCACGATCCGAATAGCCTGCCTCCTGGAACGATTCTCCAAATCATCTGGCCTTAGGTGCTTTATTCACACCGGCCATCTGAGACATCTCAGCTTCCAGAGGAGCAATCTGGTCGCTATGCCTCAAGCGAGGCACACCCACATCCCTTTATCGCAGTCCCATACTCTTTTACTGCACCAATGGCCTCCTCCAACACTGACCAAATGGGAGCCAGGACATCTTCCAGGGTAACCTCTATTGACTTACGGAAGTCCTCAGCCACAACTCGTCTTTGCTTCTCAAATTCCACTGCCAGGATGCAGAAAAGCATTTTGGCCATTAGTGTGGTGGCCAGAGGCCCAGCAGCAGCCTCTGCCATTTTCTCCACTGAGGAGCCCTGAGCAACCTCCAACTCCATTGACAAATTTCTGCCTTCAATTTTCTTAGTCCTGGACCTGCTGGGCATCTCCCTAATGTGCGCACCTTGTACCATCACTCTTTCTTTTATAAATTTAGAGCGATCAATTATTTTTTTTCTCAATTAAGGGCAATTTAGAGTGGTCAATCCACCTAACCTGCACATCTTTGGGTTGTGGGAGTGAGGCCCACGCAAACACGGGGAGAATGTGCAAACTCCACACGGACAATGACCCAGGGACCTTATACCATCACTGGTGGGATTGTAAGCAAAGATACCCTCAGCAACTGGGCAAAAAAGGCTAAAAATACAGTACCCTGGCGGGAGCCATCTTGTGTACCTCTTCCCCCTACATGCCGCCACCAAATGTCCCAGATATTTATATTACTGTGCTATGTCATTGTTTGCCAATATTGTTGTTCATTTTATTTTCCCAACTTCTATGACCAGGCCTTCAAATTTGACTTATCTCCAAATTATTAACCTGATCTTCGTTATCTTTGTCCTTCTCGATTATCTTAAACCATATTTAATTACGATCACTATTGCCCATATTGTTCCCCTATTTTTATTCCTATTGTTTACTCTGGTTCATTCCCCATCAAGAGATCAAGCAGCAAAGTCTCCCTTGCTGAGTTTCTTAAATACTGGGCCAGAAAGGAGTCTGACACACATTTTAGGAACTCTGATTCATTATCCTATTTAACTACCTCTTCCTGTCAATTGTATTAAAAGTAGTTGAAAATCCAGCATAATTTTGACCAATTTCCCAAATTTGTCTGCATATTTCTACTTCAATCTCACTTCCACTATTAGGCAAGCTGCAGATCACACCTATGAGTGTGATTGACTCTTTATTGTCTTTTATCTTTATTTACATAGATTATATTTCTGTATTAATGGATTGCTGCATCACTTCCTATTCCGACTGCAGAGATAGCAGATTAATTGGTATTAATCTTCGATTCATTCATCTTCAGAAGAGGTGCAGTGGATTGGAAAATAGCTAATTCAAGAAAGATGGGGGGAGATCACGTGATGTGAGCACGGGAACAGCTGCATTTTCACGAGTTCCTGCTCTACTCATCATTCAATTTTTGTTTTTATCCTTGTACATATTCCTTCTATGTCTTTTATTGGTTAACAAGGCTTTTACTATATGCAGAGATTTGTTGGTCAGGCTTCAACACGGAGTCGATTTGTGGCAGTCGGAGGGAGTTGGGTTGGGGCAGTTGCCTTTGCCCACCCTGACGATACGGTGCACACCAAAGATTATAGCTGCTAGCGATGAAGGTGATCTGTCTGATAGTCTAAGGCCAATTTCAAAAGTTGTGAGGTGTCTTTATAAAGGCAATTGCAGAGCACAAGGAGGTTCTTGCAGCACAGAGAACACCGTCTGTAGTGCAAGCCCATCTCCGCTCAGTTGAGTCCCTGTTGCATGGCCTGTCATCCATCCTGAGGAATTTGGGTGAGGACGAAGGGGAGCCAGTGAGGAACCCAGTCATATCTGGTGTCCGGTGAGGTGGTGGAGACGTTCCAGCCGACTTTCCCAATCAGGAATCTCGATCTGGACGACAGGCAGCTTGGATTCGATGGAACACATTTAACCCGACTCAGAGGTCTGGGTTTGGGTTGGCCTTCCTGTAGATTTAGTATACTTAACTTCCAAAAAGCATTTGATAAGGTGCTGCATTAAAGATTACTACACAAAATAAGGGTTCATGGTGTTTGGGGGTAACATGTTAGCATGGACAATAGATTGATTAGCTAACATGAAGCGGAGAGTAGGGATAAATAGGTCTTTTTTTGATGGGAAGCTATAACAAGTAGAGTGTCACAGGGATCAGTGTTCGGGCCTCAACTATTTACAATCTACATCAATGATCTGGATGAAGGGACCAAATGGCGCTAAATTTTTTGCTGACATCAAGTTAGGTGGAAATTAAGTTGCAATGAGGAGGTTGAGAATCTGCAATGGGTAATAGATGAGTTAAGCGAGTGAACAAAAATTGGCAGATGGAGTATATGGTGGGAAAATATGTGCTAGTTCACTTTTGCAGGAAGAATAGAAAGGCAGTTTATTATTTAAATGGGGAGAAACTGTAAAACTAGGTGGTGCAGAGGAATGTGTGTGTCCTGGCTCACGAGTCACAAAAGGTTAGCATATCGGTACAGGAAGTGACTCGGAATGCCAATAGAATGTTGGCCTTTATTTCAAGGGGAATGGATTATAACAGTGGAGAAGTGTTACTGCAGCTATGCAGGGCATTGGTGAGACCACATCAGGAATAATAATAATAATCTTTATTGTCACAAGTAGGCTTACAGTAACACTGCAATTAAGTTACTGTGAAAAGCCCTTAGTCGCCTGTTCGGGTACACAGAGGGAGAACTCACACATGTCCAATTCACCTAACAGCACATCCTTCGGGACTTGTGGGAGGAAACAGGAGCACCCCGAGGAAACCCACGCAGACACGGCGAGAACATGCAGACTCGACAGACAGTGACCCAAGCCAGGAATCAAACCTGGGACCCTGGCGCTGTGAAGCAACAGTGCTACCCACTGTGCTATCATGCTACCCGTACTGTCTTGATACAGTCTTTGTTCTCCTTATTTTTAAAAATATATATAATTGCATTAGCAGTGCAAAGATGGTTCACTCAACTCATTCCTGGGCTTGTCTAATGAAGAAAGGTTGAACAAATTGGGCATATACCCATTAGAGTTGAGGAGAATTATTGGTGATCTTATTGAAACATGTAAGATTCTGAGGAATTTGACAGGGTGGGTATCGCAGGATGTTTACGCTTGTGGGGGAGACTAGAACTATGAGACACAAGAACAAGATATCGCCCTTTCAAGACGGAGATGAAGAGTATTTTCTTCTCCGAGGGTCTCTAATCTGTGGAATTACCTTCCCGAGAGAGCAGTGGTGGCTGGGTCATTGAATTTATTCTAGGCTGAGTTAGATAGATTTTTAGTAGATATGGGAGTCGAGAGTTAAAGGGGGGGGGGAATAAATCTATTTATTCCTGGCCATTTATGTCCAAACCTCTCTTTCCTGTTTCATTCATATTTCGACTGGTTTCATTTCACTCAGACAGTGAAGCATCAGGAAGGGGTGAAGGAGCTCCCTCTGGTGGTTCACTGAGCAAGTGCACCGTAATTGAAACAGTTTGTGCCAAAATGCTCCTGGCATATTGGTTTAACCAATACTGTACTCCATTTTCACTGCTCATCGCTGTACTTTCACAAAGCAAGCTGCTAGTGCACAGCATTTTAAAGATGCCATTACCTCTGAATGTACCTCCATCTTCTCTTCAGGAGCCTGGCAGAGTACTTGTTAAAGAATGTCCAAGTGTAAAACCTTTACTAAGGCCTCAGTTAAAGGGCAGCACAGTGGCACAGTGGATAGCACTGCTGCCTCACGGCGCCGAGGTCCCAGATTCAATCCCAGCTCTTGGTCACTCTCCGCGTGGAGTTTGCACATTCTCCCCGTGTTTGTGTGGGTTTCACCCCCACAACCCTAAGATGTGCAGGGTAGGTGGAATGGCCACGCTAAATTGCCCCTTAATTGGAAAAAAATGAATTGGGTACTCTAATTTTAAAAATAAATAAATAAATAAGACCTCAGTCACAGTATTGTGTATAGTATTGGGCTCCATCCTATAGCAAGGACATTGAAGCTTTAAAGTGGGTACAATTCAAATACTGTGTGGTATAAGGAAACTGAAATATAAAGGCAGACTTACAATTTGCCCTCAGGCTTTAACATCCTAACCCCCTTGCCAACCCCCACCTGAACACCCCCAATTACCTTTCTTCGGAAGACCCCGGCCTTTCCCGGATCGCGATTTCTTGTCGCCCATTTTGCCTTTGGAGCCAGGAGCCTCTGCATTGTCGGAGAAGGACTCGCGGCTGGACTCGGAGTCACGCGACGAATTCTTTCTCAACTTCCTCTTGGCCTTGGCACTGAGTTGGGCTTCTTGAAACTCCTCCTCCCGCGACATCTGGCTCCCATCTTGCTCTGCTTTGTTTCCATCTTTGATCGGAGCACAGCTGTCAGGTGCTGTAAAACATGACCACAATGACTTGCATTTATATAGCATCCATAACGTGGCAAAACCTCCCAATGTGCAGAAGAGACATATTGGTTTTTTTTTTACAGCATTTTGTTTGCTTTTAACCCAATATGCAGTTATGGCCAGGGTTTAGACACTCCAAAGTATATTATGAAGTCCAACCTTTAAGTTGAATTTGGCTAGAATGAGCACAAGAGCCTTCCCTTCAGGTGTGATTCAACAGTCTCCCTAGACACTTTAATCAAAACAAGCTTTATTCCAATAACTTAGTTAACGTATATATAATATATATATATATTTTAAAAAGACACAGCAAGAATTTTTATCAATTACAAACAAAGAAACCACAAAGCTATAGCAATCTATGTATAATACTTAATGAATCCTCCCTTAACTGTTCCAATTCAAAAACAACAACCCATGAACCAAAAATCATTTTTCAAGTGAACCAGCACTCTGCATTCTCACTTGAATGAGACTGGCTTTCCCTGAGATTCTTCTCCCATCTCACCAGCAGGTGTAAGCTCTTTCCAGAAAGCAAACTATATCTTTTAAATTATCAAAGCAGGTAGCTATACCCAATGATTTTTTTTACCGGAACAACTCTTTAAAATGAAAACATAGAAAGACTGGGAAAAAACATCCCTTTCTCTCCGGGTCCACGGCAGTCAAACTGAAAATGATACGAAAACAAATCTCAAAGCCACAGGTCAGCTCCACCCACAAAATTGCATCACAGAAGCCATGTGATAAGACAAAAATCTTTCTTAAAGGGACACTCCCATAACAATGCTTCACATGAATCTTCAAAGTTGACTTTGAGGCAACACAGAAGATATTATAAGAGGTGATCAAATGTTGGCTTATGATATAGGTTTGAAGAGGCGCTTTAAAAAAGAACATTGAGATTCTGAAAGGTGCCCAAAAACAAGGTATTCTAACTCGCTGGATAGCCAATGAGATACTTTCGAAGTATAGTCACTGTTGTAATCTTGGGAAATGTAGCAGCCAATTTGCACATGACAAGCTCCCACAAACAGGAATGTGATAAAAGACCAAATAATCTGTAGCTGTGATATTGGTTGAGGCATAAATATTGACCAAGCCAGAGGGGAAAACCTCCCTATTCTTCACAATGTTGCCCAAATCATCGTTTGCATCATGAGAAGGAAGACTTGGATCAACTTCTCTTCTAAAAGATGGCACCTTCAACAGTGCAGCACTCACTCAATGCTGCACTTGCTTGTCAGCATAGATATTGGTGCTGAAGTCTCTGGTACAGGGGTTAGCACTGCTGCATCACAATACCAGGCACCAGGGACCTGGGTTCAATTCCGACCTTGTGTTTGGGTAACTGTCTGTGTGGAGTTTGCACATTCTCCCCCCAGTGTCTGCGTGGGTTTGCTCCGGTTTCCTCCCACCATCCGAAGATGTGCAGATTAGGTGAATTGACCATGTTAAAAGGTGAGGTGTGTTGACCATTTAAAGTGCCCCTCAAGTGTTTAGGGATGTGCAGATTAGGTTACGGGGATTCGGCTAGGAATTGGGCCTAGGTTTGGGGCTCTTTCAGAGAATCGGTGCAGACATGAATGGCCAAATGGTCTCCTGCACTGATCAAACCACTGAGTGACACACCTCAAGATTCTCAATCAACAGGCAACATTGGCAGCAAGTCTCATCCGTGGGTACCAATTTGACCATTTCCCAATAGCAGAATGTAAATTGACCTCCCTGTTAATTAGAAATCAGCTGGGTGGCACAGTGGTTAGCATTGCTGCCAAAGGCGCCGAGGACCCGGATTCGAATCCCGGCCCTGGGTCACTGTCCGTGTGGAGTTTGTACATTCTCTCTGTGTCTGCATAGGTTTCACTTCACAACCCAAAGATGTACAGGGTAGGTGGATTGACCACGTTAAATTGCTCCTTAATTGGAAAAAAATAATTGGGTACTCTTAAATTTATTTTTAAAAATTTTTTTTAAATTCGAAATCAGCTGCCGGTTGGTTCCTGTGTCTGTTACAGGTACAGCACAGAAGGATGCCATTTGGCACTACGGAGGGTTATCCAAAAGGGTTTAACTCCCCTCAGCCAGCAGTAAAAAAAATTGAGAACATAATAAATATTAAAATTATAGGAGCCGAGTACGGCCATTCAGCCCAACGTGCCTGTCCAGCCATTCAACACAATCACAGCCAATCACTTTCCTGTATTATCCCCATATACCTTATGTACTTTGATTTTATCAATCTCGGTTTCAAATATACCGTACTCAATGACTGAGGATTCACAGCTTCCTGGGATACAAAATTCTACAGATCCACAACTCATGAACGAAGGAATTCCTCATCTCAGACCTAAATGGGCAACCCCTTATCATGTAGACTCTACAGCCAGGTAAAACAAACTATCACCATCTATCCCCTAATCTGTAACAAAGGCCAACATGCTATTTGCTTTCCTAATTGCATGTTCTAGCCGCATGGCAATTTTCTGTGGTTCACATACAATACCCCAACATCAGGTTGTTTCCCCTTGTGGAAGAGTTTAGGACCAAAGGGCATAATCTCAGAATAAGGGCTCACCCATTTCAAACAGAGAGGAGGAGGAATTTCTTCTCTCAGAGGGTAGTGAATCTGTGGAACTATTTACCACAGAGAGCTGTAGAAGCTGGGTCGTTAACTATATCCAAGGCTGAGATCGACAGATTTTTGATCAGTAAGGGAGTCAAGAATTCTGGAGGGTAAAATGTGAAAGTGGAGTTGAGGATTATATCAGATCAACCATAATCTCACTCAATGGCAGAGCAGACTCGATGGGCCAAATGGCCTACTTCTGCTCCTACGTTTTATGGTCTTATCAGCTAAAAACCTGCTTGCATTCATAAACTAAGCTCGCCCTCAAAGGATAGCCGCTTGGGTAACACCTGTGTAACTACATCACCAGAGATGTGCCCACCCAGGAGATCCCACACTCTTAAACTATAGTCAGGGTTAGAACAAGGGAATGAATAGGGCATTGACATTGAGGTATGTCGCAACTTTTTCTTAAAACAGGGTAACTTCAGGTCACTGTGACAGGCTGTTAATGGTGCCATATCTCCACAATATCAGTTGCTAAGTGTCACATGTCAGTTTTCATTCAGTTGGTAACACTCCCGCCTCCAAGCCAAAGACTTCAGCACCTCCAGCAATGCAGTATTATGGAAGTGCTGACAATTGGGGGTGCTGTCTTTCAGATGAAACATTAAACCAAGGCCCAGTGTGCACACTCAAGTGGACATATAAAGTCCCATCACACTATTCAAAGAAATGTACAGTACTTAATACTAATCTTTATTGTCACAAGTACGCTTACATTAACACTGCAATGAAGTTACTGCGAAAATCCCCTAGTCGCCACATTCCGGCGCCTGTTCGGGTACACAGAGGGAGAATTCAGAATTCT
The DNA here is from genome assembly GCF_902713615.1 of Scyliorhinus canicula. NCBI lineage: Eukaryota > Metazoa > Chordata > Chondrichthyes > Carcharhiniformes > Scyliorhinidae > Scyliorhinus > Scyliorhinus canicula. Next base: position 138,837,393 of record NC_052149.1, on the reverse strand, counting down.
CAGCTGGTACTAGAATTGAACCTGTGCTGCTGGCCTTGTTCTGCATTACAAACCAGCTGTCTAGCCCACTGAGCTAAACCAGCCCTAATGTAGGCAAACAAAGCAACTAATTTGTACACGCAGGAACATTGAACTCAGGATGAGGAGTAGGCCATTCAGCCCTACGAGCCTGCTCCGCTATCCAATGAAGATCTGGTTGTTGTCTAAACACAGCAAGCTCCCACAAACAGCAATGGGGTCATGGTCAGATATTCTGGTTTTGAGTGATGTTGAGGGCTAAACATTAGCCAAGGCACCAGGGAGACCTCTACTTCAAGCAGCGGCTGGCGTCTGGTATCCACCGGAGGGAAGACAGGGCCCCTGTTTAATAACAAAGTCAAAAGCAGACAGCCCCTCATATATCTCCTGGATATTGTCAAGATCAAGTTGCTGGGATTCTGGCAAGTTCAAAAAAAATGTTTAACATACTATTTCGTCCTTCTGTGTAAGAGTGTGAACAAGAGTGTGTTTAACAGGCAGGGTACAAAAGAGGAAATAAAACAGGGTTCGAGAAAGAATTTGGGGTATCCTTCAAAAGCCACAAGAAAGAAATCACGGGGAGAATCCTCAAGGGCTTCTCTATGGTGACTGAAAGGACGGCCACCAACTTAAAAGATGCAAAATCCACATTGCAGCCTGTGTGCGAGAGCTGCCTTTCTAGATTAAATTCCAGGTTGGACAGCTGCACATTCCCAGCCACGCCCCGTCCTTTCCCTCCCCTCCCCTCTCAACAGCCAACCCTCTCCTTCCACATCTCCACAAGAGCGACTGGCACACTTGACACGGTGCTTGACGCTGGCAGATTTGTCAATTCATTAGAACAAAACAGTCAGTGAACTTCAAAGCAAATGTAATCCAAATAATGTCACAGACTTGGGGAGTGCCATTTGGGGGGCGGGGAGGGGGGGGGGGGTTGTATTCAATTAGACAGAGGACCAACTGCTCCAGCAACTCAAACAAACATCAGGGTTCCACACATCTGATGAGGCTGTTTTTCTGTTGTTCATTAATTGCTGTATTGTCTACCTATCGAAGAAGTGAAGCCAGCCTGTGCCTCAGTGGTAGCATTCCCAGCTCTGGATCAGGAGTTGCAGGGTTCAAACTTCACTCCAGAAAGTCCTGCAAGTGGAATAAAAACAGAAAGTGCTGGATAAACTCAGCAGGTCTGGAAGCACCTGTGGAGAGAGAAATAGCTAATGTGGCGGGTCTAAATGACCCTTCTCTCAACGTAAGTGCAGACTGGAGTTCCGGCTGGGAATTCTGGATTGGCACCCAGCAGGAGACTCATGTCCATTAGGGGTGGCTGCACCAACCCCTTTGTGGTGAATGTATTATGCCAATAATCCACCATTGTATTTGTATCTGTGCTGTTGCACTTGTATTTGTATCTGTGTTATGCTGTTGCCCTTGTGGGCTTCTCCTATGGGCCATTGTATGGCATTATCCATAGGGGAACATGTTGGGGCATGTATGGGCTCTGCCCATGGCTCCTCCCCTTGAAGGGAGGTATAAAGAGCAGTCGACTTGTAGGCGGTTCTCAGTATTGAATCTGTCGCAGGCAGGCACTGTTCTAAGTTGACTAAAGCCACGGTTTACTTCTACTCTTGTCTCGAGTGAATTGATGGTCGCATCACCCTTCTCTCCATCAACCTCATCCTATGGGATAGTGGAACTCCATAAAAGCCTCTCCCCACCTCAGTTAAACTGCCCTTTTGACCAATACGTAGATGGTTGTTGTCAAGGGTGGAGGTTTCATGTCATGGTCTGTCACATTGTTAACCAGCCTGCAAATCCCTCCACTGCTCAGCAAAGGCAGGGCATGGAGATGCAAAAACAAGAGGATTGGGAGGTGAGTCCTGTGTACTTGGAAAGGGAGTTGATAAAAATATTCAATTTATCTCCACTTGCTGTGATCTCACTAAATTCTATTCCCACAGAAACATTCAGACTGTTCTGGCACAGGGTAACTTTCAGCATGAAGAAAGTGGTTTGATGGAACAGACGCAATGGACCAAGTGACCTCTTCCTGTGCTGTAAACTTTCTCGGATTCCAAAGACTTGTGAATAGGGCTTTGCAAAGTGTTTAGACTAATTCTCTCTTCACCAACACCTCTAGCTGACTTTGTGAGACTCACACTGATGTAACATATTTCACAACTTCAGAAAATCACAAGTTGCACATCTAATGAAGTACTTTTGTGTTGATTGGTAATCATAGAATCCCTACAGTGCAGACGGAGGCCATTCAGCCCCATCAGGTCTGCAGCGACCATTCAAAAGACCACCCTACCTCGGTCCAATCACCCGTCCCATTCCTGCAAACCCACCCTAAGGGGCAATTTATCATGGCCACTCCACCTAACTTGCACATCTTTGGACTGTGGGAGGAAACCGGAGCACCCGGAGGAAACCCACGCAGACATGGGGAGAACGCACAAACTCCACACAGACAGTCGCCCAAGGCCAGAAATGATCCCGGGTCCCTGGTACTGAGGCAGAAGTGCTATCCACTCTGCCATCGTGCTGTCCCTTAACGTCAGAAAAGGGTCGCTGTTTGAAGAAGAGGAGGGGAGTTCTTTCCAGTCTGCCAATCAACACTCAACAGACATCACTAAAGCAGATTACTTGGCCATTATCACAGTGTTGTTTGTGGGATCTTGCTATGCAAAAATTGGCTGCCATATTTTCGGACTCACAACAATGACTACACTTCAAAGCTACTTCCATGGTTGTGAAGAGTATTGTTCATGACAGGTGCTATACAAGTGCAAAAGAGATTAAGCCAGTCTGTTCATGGTCTTGGTGTCTGTCACCTTTGATCCCAAGATGAGTTTCCGACCTTATATTCATGCCATCATTAAGACTGCTTTATTCCACTTCAATCATCACCCTAATGTTGCCCATCTCAGTTCATCCACTGCTGAAAGCCTCACCCATCCCTTCGTTAGACTGAACAATTCCAACAAACCCCGAGCTGGTCTCCCATATTTTACCCTCGCTAAACTGGAGGTCATCCAAAACATCTCCATTTCTAACTCTTGAGCAAGTCCTGTTATCCTATCACCCTTGTACTCTCTGACCTACAATGGCTCCAAGCCAAGCACCAGCTTGTTTTTAAAATTCGGATCCACGTTTTCAAGTTCCTCCAATGGCCTCACCCCTCCCTATCTCTGAAATCCCCTCCAACCCTACAACACTTTGAGGAATCCATCCTATTCCTCTGAAACCCCTTGGAATGTTTATTTACATCAATGGTGCTGTATAAACAAAAGGAGGTGGTGAATCTGGAGCAGCTTGCAGAGATAAAAATGAAATGAAAATTGCTTATTGTCACGAGTAGACTTCAATGAAGTTACTGTGAAAAGCCCCTAGTCACCACATTCCGGCGCCTGTCCGGGAGGCTGGTACGGGAATCGAACCGTGCTGCTGGCCTGCTTGGTCTGCTTTAAAAGCCAGCGATTTAGCCCAGTGAGCTTAAAAGGGGTGAGTCATGCATGGATGTGAACACGAGAATGAGAACTTTAAAATCCTAACAACGTTTTGTTTATTCGTTCAAAGGATGTGGACGTCGTATGATGGACCAGCATGTATTGCACATCCCTAATTGCCCTTGCACTGAGTGGTCTCCTCGGCCATTTAATAGTCACCTTGGGTGACTGTGGAGTTTACAACTTTTTCTCATGTTTGCGTGGGTTTCCTCCCACAGTCCAAAGATGTGCAGATTAGGTGGGATTATGGGGATAGGGCAGGGGAATGGGCTTATGTAGTGTGCTCTTTAAGAGAGTCAGTGCAGACTGATGGGTTTAATGACCTCCTTCAGCACTTTAGGGATACTATGATTGTTGTGAGTCTGGAGGTGCATGTAGGCCAGACCAGGTAAGGACAACAGATTTCCTTCCCGAAAGGACATTAATGAACCAGATGGGTTTTTACAACAATCGACAATGGTTCATGGTCATCATTAAGACTTTTAATTCCAGATTTCTAATGAATTCAAATTCCACCATCTGGGATTCAAACCCTAATCCACAGCTTTGACAAAGAGTCATCCAGACTCGAAACTTTAGCTCTGTTTACTCTCCACTGATGCTGAGATTGTCATTTTCTATTTTTATTTCAGATTCCAGCATCCGCAATAATTTGCTTTTACTCCAGGGCATTACCCTGGGTCTCCTCAAGTCTCTGGACTGTCAGTCCAGCAACAATAGCAATACGCAACCGCCTCCTCCCAAAACAGGAACACACAAATTCGGAGTACGCCACTCGGGCCTTCAAGCCTGTTCCATCATTCAAGATCATGGCTGATCTCTTTGTAAAATTCCTGCCCATCGATAACCTGGTAAAATCAATAGGCACTGGTGGACTTCAAATCAACGTAGGTCAGCGAGCACGGGAGACTGGATATTAATGCGAGTTCGGACATGTCCAGCAATTTTGGGTGAGCTTGAGTGTATGGAGTGCATATTGGTGCCAACAAGGTGCACCCACTATATACATTAGACAATTACTATCAATCCTATAATGTTAATAAGGAGATGTGAAAGAGGAACTTTCATGCAAACTGCTAAATAAACTCTCAACATATAATAAATAAAATGTAATGCACAGAAAGCGAGGGTGGTATTTGAACACCACCTCAGTCTGTGAAATTTTCTATTAGCAATTAATTGAAAAAAGAACACACAGATAATGGAAAGCTGTCCCTGGTCACAATTTCTTCAAGTATCTTCATACTGTACACAAACATATTCTGCCCAAGAGATCTATACTGTTATTTACGCTCCTTATGAGAACCCCCTCCCTCTTACATTATAGATAAGGAGAGATGAATATTGTATCAGCTGATACCACCTAGAGGCGAGTGTACTGGGTAAATGTACTGACAAGCTCCAGAGGTTAAATTACCTACTCCTGTTTCTAGATTTTATGATGGACACATCAGCCATGATCCAATGGTGGAGCAGAATCGATGGGGCAAATGGCCTAATTCTGTTCCTAGATCTAATGGGCAAGATATAACTGCGTACTTCTTTCTGTCTGAAATAACAGGCAGCACGGAAAGATTCAGATAGGACGTCTCAAATGACTGAAATCGGGTATCCCAAAGCATTGCTCTCTTAAAGAATGCTGTCATCTTCAGCTGAAGTGAATCAGTGTCACTTTCCTTTTCAAGGCTATTGAACCAGATCGCGCTTCTTAAGAGTGACCGCGGCACAAACGCTGGCAGAACTTGTTGAAAGTTGCTGACTTTACACCAGGTAAACAATCTCAGGACAGGAGGAACACACTCTTCTCTGAAGAAATACACTCTTCTGCCCAACTGCTCAAAAGCCTCGCCCTCGTCTGCCAACTTTCAAAATCTTGTCAACACAATATATCGGAGGCGTGATTAAGGCAGGCGCGCTGTTACTTGAGGAAAAACAGAAGCCTTTTCTATTACATTAACTACAAATGCTGAGACGGAAGACTCAAATTAACTACAAGTGCTGAGAGAAAGGGATACCCTACATTAAAGACCCAGTTCACTACCCCAAAGTCCAAACACAATTGGCTGGCAGCGTCCCTTCCACCCCCTCCTCTTAATTCATCAAATGCATCGCACATCCCCACCCCCCAAAAAACTTTTTGCAGAATTTCTTCTTACCCAAACCTTGCTTCCCCTCAGTCGCCATTGGCTCCTTTACTGTGTTTTTAAATTCCTCTCTCCAGGCTTCGGGTTGCAATAAACACACAGCCACCACCAACCTCGATCACTGGTTTATTTCAATGAATTATTTGGCTCGGATGCTTTCAGTTCTTCTTTTCGTCTTCACCCAACCTTTTCCTCCCACTCTCTCGCCAGCTTCGCAAAATAAAAATGATTTTTTAAAAAAACTTTCCCCAAGTTGTAAACTTTTTCTTGTTCCACGTTTCGAATCACATGATCCCCCAAGCACCAATCCCCATTGGTTCACTGGGAGGGGCGGAGGGTGCTGAATATTTTTAAATGTTTACTTGCTGATAGGAAGGCGAGGGTTGCCTTTAGAGATCAGGCAAAGGACGTGAGCAAAACAGGAGTCCACAGTGAAATTTGCAGACAGCCCAGGGTTGGGCAGTCAGTTGATGAAACTGGTGCATCTGGGTGACATTAAACTCTTTGGAGAAAATAACGTTACATAGAATTGCACCGAGTGTTAGCTCCACACGAGTCTCCTCACTCTTTAAATTAATCTCTATGGGCAGCACGATGGTTAGCGCAGCTGTTTCACAGCTCCAGGGTGCCAGGTTCGATTCCAGGCTTGGGTCACTCCCGTGTCTCCGTGGGTTACTTCCGGGTGCTCCGGTTTCCTCCCACAGTCCAAAAACGTGTAGGTTAGGTGGATTGGCCATGCTAAATTGCCCTTAATGTCCAAAAAAGGTTAGGAGGGGTTGTTGGATTAGGGGACAGGATGGAAGTGAGGGCTTAGGTAGGGTGCAGACTCGATGGGCCAAATGGCCTCCTTCTGCATTGTAAATTCTATGATCAGAATATCGTCTCCATCATGTACTTGTCCAGTATCTCCTTAAATGCATCCACCTCCAGGTATGCCAGTATAACAGGTATGCCAACCCCCCCCCCCCCCCCCAGCTTTGCTGGCAATCACCCATTCCTCTCTTTTTAAAATAGATTTAGAGTACTGAATTCATTTTTTTTAATTAAGGGGCAATTTAACGTGGCCAATCTACCTACCCTGCACATCTTTGGGTTGTGGGGGTGAAACCCACACAAACACGGCGCGAATGTGCAAACTCTACACAGACAGTGACCCAGAGCCGGGATCGAACCTGGGACCTCGGCGTCGTGAGGCAGCAATACTAACCACTGCACCACCGTGCTGCCCTCCCCTCTTCTGACAGGCTCAACAACAATCACAGAATCACACCATGCAGGAGGTCCAACGAGTCTGCACCGACAGGTGAAAAACACCTGACCTGCCTAAGACGTGCCAAGTGCTCATCCAGGTACTTTTTAAAGGATGTGAGGCAACCCACCTCTAAAATCCTCCCAGGCAATGCATTCTAATAGTCACCACCCTCTTGGTAAAAACCTCCTGCCCCTCACCTTGAACTTGTGTCCCCTTGTGACTGACCCTTCAACTAAGGGAAAAAGCTGCTCCCTATCCACCCTGTCCATGCCCCTTATAATCTTGTACACCTTGACCAGGTCGACCCTCCAGTCCAATCACATCCTCCCAACCCCTTTATTCTATTGTCCACCACCTTGAGCTTTGCTCATGCTGCATGAAGTCACTATTGGATTTTTTTCATGACTATCTTGTATTCATTGTTGTTAGTTTTGTTCTCCTCCATGCGTGGAAACATGTTTTTTTAATGCCAAACTGATTATATAATAATCAAATCTGATCAACACCCTGTTTCCTGTGGAGGAAACACTCCCAACCTGTTCTGTCTTTCCTGACCATTATATCCTCTTCTTTCTGACATTGTTTTGGCTTTGTAAAGCCTTTGTGCCCTTTCTAGAAGACAGAGTTAGTCTGCCCTGCACCACAGATTTGGCTCCTGCAGACTTTGGTCAATTGGAGCTGTTTGGTTATGATAACGTGGATATTAGTATAATCAGCAGAGATAGGTTCTCCATGTCGAAGATAAGGTTAGCATGTCAAAACTTCCTGCAGCAGCCATAAATAAACCAGTTAAATTAAAATGTAGAATGCACAACCTTTATATCTTCTTTCGGATAGGTGTAACTTAAAAATATATATATATATTGAAAGTGGATGTGGTGATTCAATTTGAGGTAGTGTCGCTCGTTCTGGGTGAGTGTGCTTAACACTCAATTTGGCTCTGTTTCGTTAAGATACCGCCACAAGTTTCAAGGTCAAGTTCAAAGCAATAAAACCATACACCAATTAGTAAGTTAAAACAAATGAGTTTATTATAATACAATTATAAACTACTCATGCACACGCTAAGATGACTAAACTATTCCTACCACTAAATAGACCAATACTTATCTGAATAGGGAACTGCCGGATCAGGGGACAAGGCCTCTTGCTCTGCACTGGGTCCGCAGACTTCAGGTTGGTACGGGTTATAAGGGGTCAGGAGTGTCTATCTCTGGTAGCGATCGTTGTGAGACACTTACTTGCTGGCGGCTGCTGTCCGAACCTCTCCTCTCTCTCGGTCAAGGTCTTCTTCGGTAAAGGCTGGTTGAGAGGGCTGGTCAATAGAGGAGAGCTGGTGAAGAAGAACAAACTAAGTTTGGGACCTGTCTTTTATAGGTCCTAGGGCTTCGCGCCCTTTTGGGCGGACTCTCTATCTGCTGGGGATCGATTGGGTCTCTTCCCAATCGATTTGTTTGAATCCCCCCAATACTGAGGCTGTCCCTCGGCTACTGGGCGGGCCTTCAGGTGCTTTGTCTTCGAACCCCGCTGGTGCCGGGGTGTCTGGTTTCCCATACACTGTTGCAATCACTTCCCTATCTGTGTCCATTGTCTCTGGGATCGTTCCATTACTATGTTAACTGTCCCGGAGATTGCCTCATTAGTATGCCGAATGTTCGTTTCGGTGCTGTCTGCTCTATTAGTAGACAGAATACACAGTGGCTTGTTGCAGCCTGCTTCTGCTGCAAACTTTGTCCATTTTACCCTGCAAGCTAGGGCAGCACGGTAGCACGGTGGTTAGCATAAATGCTTCACAGCTCCAGGGTCCCAGGTTCGGTTCCCGGCTGGGTCACTGTCTGTGTGGAGTCTGCACGTCCTCCCCGTGTGTGCGTGGGTTTCCTCCGGGCGCTCCGGTTTCCTCCCACAGTCCAAAGATGTGCGGGTTAGGTGGATTGGCCATGCTAAATTGCCCGTAGTGTCCTTAAAAGTAAGCTTAAGGGGGAGGTTGTTGGGTTACGGGTATAGGGTGGATACGTGGGTTTGAGTAGGGTGATCATTGCTCGGCACAACATCGAGGGCCGAAGGGCCTGTTCTGTGCTGTACTGTTCTATAAAGCTTTGCGTTCCTCCATTTTGTATTGAGGGAATGGCCAACTTCGGTGGCTACAGTAGCAGCGAGTGAATTAGTCACAGCTTCTTGTTGTGATGAAGATTGTTACACATGGCGACGACAGACTGATAAAACAGTTCATGTCACCCCTTACAAAAGGGCTTGCTGATCTCCCTATGTTTCAGTTCTGAAGCATATGTGGCCTTGTTTCATCAGTTTTGCAAGGATATATTTAAAATACATTAATTTGGGCAGCCCAGTGGCGTAGTGGTTAGCACTGCTGCCTCACGGCACCGAGGTCTCAGGTTCGATCCCGGCTCTGGGTCACTGTCCGTGTGGAGTTTGCACATTCTCCCCGTGTTTGCGTGGGTTTCACCCCCACAGCCCAAAAGATGTGCAGGCTAGGTGGATTGGCCAAGCAAAATTGCCCTTTAATTGGAAAATATGATTTGAGCACTCAAAAGTTATTTTAAATGTTTTTTTAAAAATAAATAAATAAAATACATTAATTTGAGAAACTGAACTTGATTAATGTTTCTGGATATTCAGCTTCTGGATCTGTTTTTAACAGCCTCCTATTTGTAAACAACGATTCACTGAATACAAGGGGCAGGGAAAGAAATCTGGATCGCATAAATAAAAATGTACCTTTCCTAAATAAAATGTTTTAGGGCATATATGTTTGATGTCATTTTGTTGGCTCGGACAAGATTTTAGCCTTCCACTTTCTCTGGCGGGCCAGGTGCAGGCAATTAAGATGAATATCTTGTCAAGATTTGTGTTCTTGTTTAAGTGCCTTCTGGTCTTCCTGCCTAAGCTTTTTCCGAGGGGCTCAAGCAGCTTATAACAGGGTTCATATGGGTGGGGCGACCGCCTTGGATTAGAAGGGGATCTTACAGCGGGAAAAGCAGGCGGGGGGTTGGCGCTGCCAGGCCTGTTATTTTAATATTGGGCGGCCAATGCAGAGAAGGTGTTGGTTTGGTTCAGGGTCCAGGACGTTGTCTGGGTAAGGATGGAGTTGAGACCATATGAGGGGTCGTGTCTGGAAGTGGCATTCACTCCGGCAAAGTGGTTATCTCCACATTAAGGATATAGCAGCAGCTTGCCAGCATTTCAGGCAGGGTCAGGGGGGTGGGGGGCAAGGTGTTCCCCTATCTGTGGGAATCATTTATTTCTGCTGGGGAAACTTGATGCCGCTTGTGGGGGTTGCAAAGATTAAGGGCTGTGATGGGTAAAGTATTTATTTTTGGAGGGTCAGTTTGCTGATTGGGGGGAGCTGAGGGAGAGAACCTTGGTGGGGGAGGGTTATGTTCAGGTACTTTCAGGTGTGCGATTGGGTCCAGCAATGACTCCACCATCAGCTCCAGCTGTCAAGGCCCTAATCGATCACTTTGCTGGAAAGGATTGTTTCTTGTGCAGGGTGGTCGGAGGAGGGCAGCACATCCGGGATATAAAGATGAATCATTGGAGAGGAGCAGGTCTCAGTGGAGGAGGTGAAGGCCAGGTGGGAGGAGGAGCTGGGTCCAATTTTAGTGGAGGAGATGTGGAGTGAGTCTCTCCATAGGGTGAATGCTACATCATCCTGTGCAAGGTTAAGTTTGATACAACTCAAGATGCTGTTCAGGGCACATCTCACCAAGGCTGGGTAGAGCTGTTTTTTTTCGAGAGGGTTGAGGACAGGTGTGAACAGTGCTCGAGAAGGCCTGCGAACCATGCACACATGTTCTGGTCCTGTCCAAGTTGGTGAGTTTTTGGGGGGCACTTTTAATACAATATCGGCAATTTTAAATGTGTATTTGGAGCCCTGTCCATTAGTTGCAATATTCGGGATGTCGGACTAGCCGAATTGAGGACGGGAGTGATTGTGGATGCATTGGATTTGCCTTCTTGCTCGGCAGCGGATCCTGCTGAAGTTGGAGGCCGGCAGCGCTCCAGTGCCCAGTGCTGCAGCATGGCTGGTGACTTGATGCAGTTTTTGCATCTCGAGCAGGTTAAGTTCACGATGAGGGGAGCGATTGATGGGTTCTATCGCAGATGGTGTCCGCTTATATTGCATTTCAGGAATCTGGTCACTGTTAGCTGCTGGGGGGGAGGCTACTTTGGGGACCGGGGGGGGGGGGGAGGCTATAATTGTTGAGGTTTTTTTTGGTTTTGGTTGGGATGGTTTGTTGAGTCTGTTGATACAAGCTTTATTGTTTGACTGTTACTTATGTATAAAATGTTAAAAACTCAATAAAAATATTTTCAAAAAGAAAAAGCTAAGATTTGCATTTATTGAGGACAATGTGGGCTGCATTCTCCGAAAAGGGGGCTATATCCCCACGCCGGCGTAAAAACGCCAGACTTTCTTTAAAAATCTTGAGAGCTATTCATGTACCTGCAAGGGGCTGGCAGGGCCCCGGAGTGCCTCTTGCAGCTTTAGCTGCGGATATGGCCCCCACACTTTCGGTTCCGATTCCGAGCTATACAGCACCTTTAATGTAGCAAAGAGTCTGGGACTTCACAGGAGTGTAACCGGACACTCAGACACGTAAGGAGATATTAGGACATGTGAATAAAAGGTGAAAAAGAGGTTAGGGAAAGAATTCCAGAGCTTAGGGCCTTGACAGCTGGAGCTGATGGTGGAGTCATTAAAGTAGGGCTACCCAAATTGCCTTATTTTCGTGAGTGCAAATATTCTGGAGGATTGTCAGGCTGAAGTTAATTAAATGGTAGGCCATTCTGTAAAAATCAGCTTTTCACTAACAGCAGTGGATGGACATTGAGAAATCAGTTAGCAAAGTAACAGAATATACTTAATACCCTTTTGTATGAGTTACACTCAACACCATCTAGACAAGATATTTTGGCATAGAGTTGGGCCAAACAATCATTTCATTTCAGGAAAACATTCTTTGAACGACATCCATTGACTCCTTTTCTGGCCTTGTCTGTGAACAAACTGATCTGAATAGGATTAAATGAGCTGCCCCAACCCAACCCAAAGCCTTAAAATGATTCAACACTCCAGCCATTTCACAAGGTGCTAATTGGTTAACATAAGTCACTACATGTCAAAGTAATTAATTATCTGTGAAATATTTGGAACATTTTTCAGATGGGATACGGCAAATGTTGAAGCTTTGCTATGACATGAATCTACAAAAACACTTTTAAATGTGTAATTTCTCAGCGCATGATACAAGTTCTTTTTAATTCATTCATGGGATGTGGGCGACACTGGTTAAGCCAGCATTTGTTGCCCATCCCTATGATGATGATGGGGGCAGCACGGTGGCGCAGTGGGTTGGCAGGGGGTGAATGTGATGAATGTGATTCACACTATATATAGTTGCCAATATCACTCCATGTATATATGTTCGTTATCTACCCGTTGTAAGATCAATGCTGTATATAGTTGCCAATATAACTCCGTGTATATATGTTCACTATCCACCATTGTAAGTGCAGTTCCACTATCCGACCACCAGGGGGAGTCGCTCTGGGAGTACACGAGAGTTTGTACTGGGCTCCTCCCTTGGCTCCGCCCAGGACTCCTCCCCCTGGGACCGATGTATAAAGATCAGTGCCTTAGAGCCAGCCTGCCCATTTCATCTGGAGCTCAACAACGAATAGGCTGGCTCTGTTGTAAGTGTATTAAAGCCTCTGTTCAGATCCAACTACACGTGTTCGCTGAATTGATAGTTCCATCACTGGTGTTGTAAGACTTCTTACTGCACTCACCCCAGTCCAACACCGGCATTTCTACATCGTGTGGAGTTTGCACATTCTCCCTGTGTTTGCGTGGGTTTTGCCCCCACAATCCAAAGATGTGCAGGCTAGATGGATTGGCCACACTAAATTGCCCCTTAATTGGAAAAAAAAAATGAATTGGGTACTCTAAATTTATTTTTAAAAGGATGATGATGATGATTATTATTATTGCCAATGAGAAGGTGGTGGTGAACTACCTTCTTGAATCGCTACAGTCCATGTGGTGGAGGTACATCCACAGCGCTGTTAGGGAGGGCATTCCTGGATTTTGAGTCAGTGACAGTGAAGGAATGGCGGATGGTGGGTGGCTTAGAGGGCAACTTCCAGTCGTGTTCCCATGTATCTGCTGCCCTTGTCCTTCCAGATGGTAACAATCATGGATGTAGCAGGAGCTTTGGTCTTTCCAGTGATGGGGATGTGCTGAGCGGACTCACGAAACGTGGCTCTCCTCCTGAAAACTTGGAATCAGGCACTCTAAACTGAAAATAACCGATTGAAAACGGGAGAAAATACCCGTCGACATGAGGGCAATGGTGAAGATGGCTGTGGCGGAGGCACTGATTACCTTAAACGAGCTCTAGAAAAGGCAGAAAGGCAGTTGGAGACTAAGACCCTACAATCAAGGAGCTGGAGAAAGCCTCGACCGGTTAGAGTGGCCGGATCACCCCTTTAGAAACCAAAGTAGCAAGGTTGGTGGCGACACAAGGGACACTAAAGGGGAAAGTCGAGGACCGGGAAAATCAGTTGCGGCGCCAGAATCTCCGCATAGTTGGCCTACCGGAGGGGACCGAGGACAGGAACCCCATGGAGTACATGGCCCAAATGCTTGGTAATCTGGTGGGACGAGTCAGCTTCCCAAAATCGCCAGAGATAGACAGAGCTCACAGGTCATTCTGGCCAGAGCCCAAAGCCGGGGATCAGCCGAGGGCCATCATTGCAATTCTGCACCGGTACCAGGACCAGGAAAAAATTTGAACTGGGCCAGGTAGACAAAATCCTGCAACTGGGAAGGACACCCAATGCAGGTGGACCAGGACATTGGGGCCAAACGGAGGGCGGAGTTCAATGGGGCCAAGGCAGCCCTTCATAAGAACTGTGTAAAATTTGGAATGCTGTACCCAGCCAAGCTCTGGGTGATTTTCGGGACAGTGAATACTATTTCACTGCACTGGCAGACAGGGACGAATTTGTCCACAAACACGGGCTGGGAAGACAGCAACTAAACTGTTGCTGAGCCAGGTGCCCCAATGGACTGGGACAATGTGAAACCGTCTTGCGCGAGACTGTACCACCTCACTTTGAATGGTAGACCCAGAAAGGAGGGGGCGAAAACAGCAGAGTGCAGAAAGGGTGGACAAAAGGTAGGGGGAAATAAAGAAACGCAGTGGTCAAGGAGGAGGGGGAACACCACACTAGTAGGTGAGCTGGCTCCAGGAAGTATGAGCGAAGTGGTGGCCCTGAACACCACAAACGGGGGGGGGGGGGAGAGACTGAGGGTGGGGATAATGTGGGAAGGGGGAAGATAGAAACACTCATGGGGATAACAGGGGCACAGAGAGAAGGAATGGTGCTGGGCTGGCTTTGCAGATCGCACATGGCAGCAAGGAACAAAGAGGCACTGCAAACAGCCACTTTGGAGAGTCCCCAGACAAAGAGAAACCCCGAGTGCAGGGGCTCACCCACACAGTGTACACAGATTGGCAGCCATCTTGGGTGCCCTCTGGACAAAGGGAAACCCTGTAGCACAGGGGCCCGGCCTCAAGATGAGTACGGTGACTGCGGCCATTTTGGATTGCCCCCTAACAAAGGGAAAACCTGGGGTGCAGGGGCTCATCCACAAGGTAAATATGGTTGATCCCTCAAGGGGTGGAGGACAGAAACCACTTATCAATTTAGTCACCTGGATCCACAGACCTCACCCACCTGAAATGTATGAAAGCCGACATAGTCTTCCTCCAAGAAAAGCACCTGAGGGAGAAGGACCGATTGCGCATAAGAACATAGAACAGTACAGCACAGAACAGGCCCTTCGGCCCTCGATGTTGTGCCGAGCAATGATCACCCTACTCAAACCCACGTATCCACCCTATACCCGTAACCCAACAACCTCCCCCTTAAGCTTACTTTTAAGGACACTACGGGCAATTTAGCATGGCCAATCCACCTAACCCGCACATCTTTGGACTGTGGGAGGAAACCGGAGCGCCCGGAGGAAACCCACGCACACACGGGGAGGACATGCAGACTCCACACAGACAGTGACCCAGCCGGGAACCGAACCTGGGACCCTGGAGCTGTGAAGCATTTATGCTAACCACCATGCTACCGTGCTGCCTAAGAAAGAGCTGAGTGGGACAGACTTATCATTCCTGCTACGGGACGAGAGTGGGGTGGGGGGGGGTTGGGGGGTGTGGTCATACTATTAAATAAGAGAACTGTGTTTACAATGATGAGGACAGTTACGGACCCAGGGGGATAGTACGTCATGGTCAGTGGTGTCCTGGAAGGGGCACCAGTGCTCGTGGTAAATGTGTACACTCCCAATTGAGATAATGCGGACTTACTTAAAAAGACCATGGCAGAAATTCCAGACATAGGCACACAATGACTTATCACGAGGGGAGACTTTAACTGTGTACAGGACCCACAGACAGACGGATCAAATCCCAAATCAGGAAAGAAATCAAACACGGCAAAGGAACCAGGGGGCAGTGGATTCATGGAGATTTACACACCCAGGGGAGAAGGAGTTATAAGAACATAAGAACATAAGAACTAGGAGCAGGAGTAGGCCATCTGGCCCCTCGAGCCTGCTCCGCCATTCAATTAGATCATGGCTGATCTTTTGTGGACTCAGCTCCACTTTCCGGCCCGAACACCATAACCCTTAATATCCCTTTATTCTTCAAAAAACTATCTATCTTTACCTTAAAAACATGTAATGAAGGAGCCTCAACTGCTTCACTGGGCAAGGAATTCCATAGATTCACAACCCTTTGGGTGAAGAAGTTCCTCCTAAACTCAGTCCTAAATCTACTTCCCCTTATTTTGAGGCTATGCCCCCTAGTTCTGCTGTCACCCGCCAGTGGAAACAACCTGCCCGCATCTATCCTATCTATTCCCTTCATAATTTTAAATGTTTCTATAAGATCCCCCCTCATCCTTCTAAATTCCAACGAGTACAGTCCCAGTCTACTCAACCTCTCCTCATAATCCAACCCCTTCAGCTCTGGGATTAACCTAGTGAATCTCCTCTGCACACCCTCCAGCGCCAGTACGTCCTTTCTCAAGTAAGGAGACCAAAACTGAACACAATACTCCAGGTGTGGCCGCACTAACACCTTATACAATTGCAACATAACCTCCCTAGTCTTAAACTCCATCCCTCTAGCAATGAAGGACAAAATTCCATTTGCCTTCTTAATCACCTGTTGCACTTGTAAACCAACCTTCTGTGACTCATGCACTAGCACACCCAAGTCTCTCTGAACAGTCATGATGTGGAGATGCCGGCGTTGGACTGGGGTGAGCACAGTAAGAAGTCTTACAACACCAGGTTAAAGTCCAACAGGTTTGTTTCAAACACGAGCTTTCGGAGCACGGCTCCTTCTTCAGGTGACCTGAAGAAGGAGCCGTGCTCCGAAAGCTCGTGTTTGAAACAAACCTGTTGGACTTTAACCTGGTGTTGTAAGCTCTCTGAACAGTGGCATGCTTTAATATTTTATCGTTTAAATAATAATCCCGTTTGCTGTTATTCCTACCAAAATGGATAACCTCACATTTGTCAACATTGTATTCCATCTGCCAGACCCTAGCCCATTCACTTGGAGCTCTCCTTCTTCTCCCAGGAACACAGGATCTACACTTGGATCAACTTCTTCATAGTTGGAAAAGCGATGCTTTCAGGGGTAATAGGAGCGTAACACTCCGCAATCATAATCTCCGACCACACCCCACACTACGTGGATGTGAGTTCGGAGGCAGGTCGGACCCAACGCTCCCCCAGGGAGGTTGGACATGACCCTCCTTGCCAATAACGCATTTTGCAAAAAGATATCACAAGCCATAGACAGGTACGTTACCAACAACCAGAATGGGGAGGTCTCACCCTCCACATTCTGGAAGGCGCTGAAGGCAGTGATTAGAGGCAAAACTATCGCATACAAAGCACACAGAGACAGGGAAGAGAGGAGACTAGACAACAACTGGTCGACTCTATCCTGGAGGTGGACTGACTCTACTCCGCATCCCCAATCGTCGAACTACTGCCGGAGAGGAAGAAGTTAATAATGGACTTTGATCTGCTGTCCACGAGGAAAGCAGTACACCAACTCCACCAGGCATGGGGGACGTTCTACAAACATGGAGACAGAGCCAGCCGCCTGCTGGCCCACCAGCTGAGGAAATAGGCAACCACCAGGGAAATAGCACAGGTCAGGGACAACAATGGCAGACTAGCAGCCAAGCTGGAAAAACTCAATGGAGCCTTTGAGGCCTTCTACCAAATCCAAACCCCTCCCGCTGCCGAGGGGGACCCGGGGATGAAACAGTTCTTCAACGGGCTGGACATTTCGGTCGTGGGGAAAGGAAGGAAACAGGGTCTGGAAGCACCATTAGAATGGGGTGAGCAAAGCAGCATGGACGGAATCATCGCGCTCCTGAAAGAGTTTGGAGCCTTCTCGGGCTACAAACTCAACATGAGCAAAAGTGAGATCTTCCCAGTACACCTGCAAGGATGGGGGGGCAGCAGCACTAAAGGGGCTGCCGTTCAAACAAGCCCGACACAAATTCCGCTACCTGGGGATCCAAATAGCTCATGACTGGAAAGGGATCCACAAATGGAACCTCACCAGCCTGACGGAGGAAGTTAAAAAGGACCTGCAAAGATGGAACACACTCCCGCTCTCCCTCGTGGGGAGAGTCCAGACGATCAAAATGAACGTACTGCCCAGGTTCCTCTTCCTGTTTAGATCCATTCCGATCTACATCCCCAAGGCCTTTTTCAAAGCTCTGGACAAACTTATCATGGCGTTCGTATGGGGGGGGGTAAAAATGCTAGGATCCCAAAGAAGGTCCTACAAAAAACAAAATCCAGGGGGGGGCTAGCCCTCCCGAATCTACAATTCTACCACTGGGCGGCAACAGCCGAGCGAGTAAGGGGATGGATCCAGGAGCCAGAAGCCGAGTGGGTGCGTGCGGAGGAGGCCTCCTGCATGGGGACCTCCCTCCGGGCCCTCGCCACGGCAGCACTCCCATCCCCACCCAAAAAACACTCCAGCAGCCCAGTGGTGACAGCCACCCTCCAATCCTGGAACCAACTGCGGCAGCAATTTGGCCTGACCAAAATGTCTGACAAGGCTCCCATCTGCAACAACCATAGGTTCACACCAGCACTGACTGACGCAACCTTCAAAAGGTGGAGGCAGGACGGGGGGACACTGACAGTCAAGGACCTATACACGGACGACAGGATTGCAACACTGGACGAACTGACAGAGAAATTTCAGCTAGCTGGGGGGAACGAGCTACGGTACCTGCAGCTCAAAAACTTCCTACGACAGGAGACAAGGACGTACCCACAACCGGCACGACAGATACTACTGGAAGACCTACTGGACACAAGTATCCTAGAGAAAGGGAACTGTAGCGACATGTATGACCGACTGGTAGAAAGGGACGACACCGTACTGGACGCAACAAGAAGGAAATGGGAGGACGACCTGGGGATGGAGATAGGGTGGGGACTCTGGAGCGAAGCACTGCATAGGGTCAACTCCACCTCCACGTGCGCAAGGCTCAGCCTGACGCAACTAAAAGTGGTACATAGAGCCCACTTAATGAGAAACCGTATGAGTAGGTTCTTCCCGGAGGTGGAGGACAGATGTGAACGGTGCCAAAGAGGCCCGGCCAACCACGCCCACATGTTCTGGTCTTGCCCCAGACTTGTGGAGTACTGGACAGCCTTCTTCGAGGCTATGTCCAAAGTGGTGGGGGTGAGGGTGGAGCCATGCCCGATTGTGGCAGTCGTCGGGGTTTCAGACCAGCCAGATCTATTCCTGGGGAGGAGGGCGGACGCCCTGGCCTTTGCCTCCCTGATCGCCCGTCGTAGAATCCTGTTTGGCTGGCGGTCAGCAGCACCGCCCAGAGCTGCAGACTGGCTGTCCGACCTCTCGGAATCTCTCCAAATGGAGAAAATCAAATTCGTCATCCGAGGGTCGGACGACGGCTTCCACAGAACATGGGAGCCATTCATGCAATTGTTCCGGGACCTGTTTGTGGCCAACGAAGAAGAGGAAGAATAGTCGGGCGGCCAAGAATCAGGGGAAAATGGATAGGAATCGGGGGGCTACGGGTTCGTTATGGGGGTTTGATGGCTAGCTAAGGCCCATAACCAAACTGTAAATAAATGCCAATAAACATGTGCCTCGGCCATATTGGGGAATGTAAAATATGTATGCCAGCTAAAGGGGGGAGGCCACAGTTATTATTACGAAGATGCTTACCTGTAAATATATATGTTAATTTTTGCGTGTTCTTTTTCTTTTCTCTCTCTCTCTAACAATTTGTAATTTGTTCAATATAAAACATGAAAACTGAATAAAAAACATTTATAAAAAAATGAATGGGGTGAGGATGGCATAGTGGTTAGCATTGCTGCCTACGGCGCTGGGGACCTGGGTTCGAATCTCAGCTAGAGGTGCCGCAAGTCTTCTGTACTATTGCTGGAATAGTGTCAGGGCCAAAGCACAGTAGCCAAGTACCTTCAGCCATTTCACGATGAATCATGGAGTTGGCTGATGTCCTGTTCAGTGAATATGGAGAAAAAACTTATTTCACAAGGATTCAAACAAATCCCCTGAAATCAGTTTGCCTCCAGGCTTCAGTATCCTTCAAATGATTAATTGCTAAATTTCCAAAGTATTCAATAAATGCTCAGTCTTTCAAAAAATAGCAAGATAAGAAAAAGGAGCAATGAGGTTTTCCCACCCATTCTAGCTCATTCACTAATGTTCCCTACTGACTCCATCGCAGCATCAAACTGCTCCTTAAAATTATTCCACATTCCTTGACTCATTCCCACCCAGGAGATAAATGTTGATCATTCAGTGAATAATGTCCTGATATCAATCCTAACCTTTCATTGGTTTGAATATTTGAAGTAAAGAAGCTGACGATTCTCACATTTCCTGATAATTCAGTTCTCTGTTGCCACTCCAGGAACGGGATCGTCTTCCTTGTAAATTGTGTACATTTTCAATGTTTCTGTGGTATGTTGATTAGATGAAATCAGCTGGAAGGAGGCTCAGGTGCCGAATAAACACCAACGTTGATTGGTTGGACATGTTGGCACTGCTCACTTCTTGATTATGCCAAGGCAGGACAGCAGCGCGGGTTCAATTCCGATACCAGCCTCCCCAAACAGTTGCCAGAATGTGGCGACTAGGGGCTTTTCACACTAACTTCATTTGAAGCCAACTTGAGACAATAAGCAATTTTCATTTCATTTTCATTTATGGGAAAGTTGGCATCCCGCACTGCCTGGACTCGAGTGTTGGCACTGTGCTCTCCTTCAACTGAGTGATGTTGGCACTGAAGGTTACCAGAACCAGAGTGTTGGTGCTTTGTGCTCCCCAAACTCAACTGTTAGCACTCCCTACTCAGCAGTGTTAACGCTGTGTGTCCCCTGAACTCAGACGCTTTGGCACTGTCCATTCCCTGATCTTGGGAGAGCTGGCACTGCTCACCTCCTGAACTCTGATGCGTCGTCACTGCGCAATCCACAATCGTGGGAGAATTGGTGCCATGTGCTCCCTGAACTCGGGTCTATTGGCTGAATTGTGAGCGTGGACTCTGATATGTCTTTTTGCTGTTTCTGAAGCTGAGATAGCAATAGAGTAAATCCTGCAGAGTCTCTGCTCCCAGCAACCAATCCTCCAGCCTCAGTGTAGTTTTTTTTTTGAAGGGTGGGGTATGTAATCTTAGATAGTCAGCCCACTACGAGGCAAGGCTTAATTTGATACAAAAAAAATTCACAAGGATACAAAGGATCAAATTGTCAGAAGGCATTTGTTCAACTGAACGACTACAGGGTTGAAGTGAATCGACAGACAGGTTAAGAGGAGGTTAACTGTTGGTAATTGGGTGCCTTCTGCTTGCAGACTGTCAGCAGATTGAAAAGCAGCAGGACTCAAAACACATTACTGCTGTATGAAAGCTCCTATTTCAGTGCACTAACATGGCAACTGTGGTCTCAGTTATACAAGGGATATTTAAATGGTTATGTGGACATTTAATAGGTGTTCAAAATTATGCGTTGGAGGTGGGGGAGGGGGTGGGGAACTTTGGTGGGTTGGACAGAGAACGATTGCTTCATTGACTTGGTAATGAGGGGACAGATTTATGATAATTGGGGGGAAAAGCCAAAGGGGAGATAGAGAATTTTAAAAATATTTAAGTCTATGATCTGGAATTCACCGTCTGAAAAGATGGTGGTAGCTTTTTCATTTAAGAAACTATCAAAAGGGGATTGATAAATATTTAAGTATATAATATTTGCCAGACTATAGGAAAGAGGAGAAAGGGACGGATTTGACAGCTCATTCAAAAAGCTAGTGCTGGCCTCATGATGAATATCCCATCTTCATTATGAAATATAGGATGTTAGCATCTGGTATCAATTCCTTGCCACATTGAAAATTGCTTCCACAAAAGACACATTTTCTCTCTCTTCAACTATTGCCTTCAAATCTGCAGTCAGTACCAATCTCTAGAAAATAAAAACCCCATTGTTCCTGCAAACTACCATCCCAATCACCAACCTCTCTTTTCCTCTCAGGCCTCGAAAGTGTTCCCTCCTAAACCTATGTCCCTCTTTTCCAGAACGCCATGTTTGAATCACTCCAATATAGTAGCCAAACAGAACAGTTCTCAAAGTCACAAATTACATCCAGTGGGTAATGTGACAAAAGTAACCGATCCCTTTTCATCTTTCTCACCGGTCTGCAGTCTTTGGCATGGTTCACCACACCATCTTCCTCCAATACCTCTGCACCATCTGGCTGGATGGGACTACACTCTCCTGTTTCTATCTCTCCTGAAGCATCTATATCCTCCAACGTTCAACTGACAATCCTGCCCTTCCTTTAACCACGTTTCTGTGATAGCCACAATATCATAGTTCCAAGTACCAATGAACTACGGTCATCTGCCTTACCTGCTCTCCTTCTGGCGTTGAAACAAATACACTTCAGACCATTGCAGGATTCGCAGCCTGTCACTTGCTCTTATAGCCAAAGTATTCATATGGCTTTGGTCTCCTGATATTTAATTGGAACAAATGGTGTTCCACAGGGATCGGTGCTGGGGCCTCTGTTGTTTGTAGTGTACATAAACGATTTGGAGGAAAATGTAGCTGGTCTGATTAGTAAGTTCGTGGATGACACCAAGATTGGTGGAGTGGCAGATAGTGTTGAGGATTGTCAGAGGATACAGCAGGACATAGATAGGTTGGAGACTTGGGCAGAGAAATGGCAAATGGAGTTTAATCTTGACAAACGCGAGACAATGCATTTTGGTAAATCTAACATTGAGGGGAAATATACAGTACATGGCAAAACACCTTGGAATATAAAGTCAGAGAGATCTGGGCATACAGGTCCACAGATCTTTGAAAGTGGCAACACAAGTGGACACGGTAGTCAAGAAAGCATATGGAACGCTTGCCTTCATTGGATGGGTCATGCTACAGTTGTATAGAATGTTGGTAAGGCCGCACTTGGAATACTGCGCACAATTCTTGTCAAGACACTACCAGAAGGATGGGCAGGCTTTGGAGAGTGTGCAGAGGTTAACCAGGATGTTGCCTGGTCTGGAGCGTGTTAGCTATGCAGAGGGGCTGCACAGACTGGGACGGTTTTCATTAGAACGACGGAGGTTGAGGAGGGACCTGATAGAGGTCTACAAGATTATGAAAGGCATGGATAGCATGGACGGGCAGGCACTCTTTCCCAGGGTGGAGAGGTCAGTCACTAGGGAGCATAATTTTAAGGTCCATGGTGCAAAGTTGAGAGGAGATGTGCAAGGTTTTTTTTTTACACAGAGGGAGGCTGTTCAAAAGACATATCGAGGCATATGGATAGGATGGGTATAGAGCAGGGGTGGGCAAACTACGGCCCGCGGGCCTCATGCGGTCCGCCAAAGGTCTTTATGCGGCCCACCAAGATCAAGTCATTAAAAAAAAAATATATATTTTTTTAAATTTAAAAAATAATAATTTTCTTTTAATAAGGTTAATTGGGGGGGGGGGGGGGGCTGTTGGGTTACTGGCATAGGGTGGATACATTGACTTGAGTAGGGTGATCATTGCTCGGCACAACATCGAGGGCCGAAGGGCCTGTTCTGTGCTGTACTGTTCTATGTTCTATATGAGGCGCCCAGAATCATAACCGGGTGAAGCGCCATTTTTGAAAAGTAGAGAAAAAGAGGGCTAAAGGCAGGATGCCGCCGGGGGAAGCGCTGAGGTATATGCCGCACGCTAATTGGTTACAACCGGGACTATTAATTAATATACTATGCGGCCCTTTAAAATTGTGAATTTCTGAATGTGGCCCTTGCACGGAAAAGTTTGCCCACCCCTGGTATAGAGGGATACGGCACTAGGAAGTGCTGAGGGTTTTGGCCACGGGTGATATCATGACCGGTACAGGCTTGGAGGGCCTGTTGCTGTGCTGTACTGTTCTTTGTTCTATCTCTCTCTCGGCTACTCATCTCCCGGCAGCGTGGGCTGGACAGCAATTGCCAGCGAACATCTGACTTTGAAGGAATCCTTGTATCCACAAACACTGACTTTCTAACAGGGGCCAACGTAAAGAGCGAGTGAGAAGAGTTTGAGAAACTCAGAGGAACATGGGCAAGTGAACTTTTCTGCGCTTGATGTTGTCATGGAAATAAGTTTATAAAATTGTGATATAGCTTTTTTGGGAGAGAGGGAAGAAAGACTCCAGGCAAAAGGCAGCAATAAATTATTGTTGTTTATTTCTAACAGCACCCACTACACAAAGTTGCTCCTTACATTCCAGTTTACATTATTGTAACTCTGTCACATGAATACAACTTATGCTCTTCCCCAGTGACATTAAACAGTCTTCAGATCCCATTGTTTAGAATCTTCTAGCCACAGTCCAATTTGTAAAGCAATTGTGAACCACCCAGCACTGAAGAAGCCATCAGGTGAAACACAAACCCCCCTTCCCCACCACAGAATAGTGCAAATTAAGAACATGTATTAGTTCTTCAAAAGCTAACCAGGCTGTTGACAGACAAATAAAGCAGCTCGTGTAGATCCAGAGTCTGAAAACAGAGTCATTTTATATCTACATAAAATGTAGTCTTGTGATGAGATAGGATCTGTAATTTTATTTTTAAGCTGAGGTGACAAACTAAGGCCCAAAGCGCATGACCACACACTGAAGCCAAAAAGAGATGAGGTAAATGAAAGCAGTGGTCAGGTGCCAGCTTGGGTTTTAAAGGCCTGGCAATTGTTGGAGGGAAGACGGCAGGAGGTGAGGAGTTCCACAGTTTTGAGGTCCTGGGCAAGGCAGGAGCTGATATGATGAACCACAATTAGAAGACAGTAATGACAGCGACAAGGAAGAGTGCCCAGTAGAGCATATGGGGCTTTAACAAGTTGCATGTTTGGAAAACAGCAGATACGAGAGAGAAAGAGAGAGAGAGAGAGAAAAAGGGAGAAAGAGAGAGAGAGAGAGAGAGAGAAGCAGAGAGAGAGAGAAGCAGAGAGAGAGAAGCAAAGAGAGAGAGAGAGAGAAGCAGGGACAGAGAAGCAGAGAGAGAGAGAGAAGCAGCAGAGAGAGAAGCAGAGAGAGAGAAGCAGAGAGAGAGAGAGAGAGAAGCAGGGAGAGAGAAGCAGAGAGAGAGAAGCAGAGAGAGAGAGAAAAGAGAGAGGAGAGAGAGAAAGAGAGAGAAAGAGAAAGAGAGAGAGAGAAAAAGAGAGACGCAGAGAGAGAGAAGCAGAGAGAGAGAGAGAGAGCGAGGCAGAGGCCGAGAGAGAGAGAGGCAGAGGCCGAGAGAGAGAGAGACAGAGGCCGAGAGAGAGCGAGAGAGGCAGAGAGCGAGAGAGGCAGAGGCTTAGAGAGAGTGAGGCAGGGGCCGAGGGAGTGAGGCAGGGGCCGAGGGAGAGAGGCAGAGGCCGAGAGAGAGAGAGGCAGAGGCCGAGAGAGAGAGAGGCAGAGGCCGAGAGAGAGAGAGACAGAGGCCGAGAGAGAGAGAGAGAGAGAGAGGCAGAGAGCGAGAGAGGCAGAGGCTTAGAGAGAGAGAGGCAGGGGCCGAGTGAGTGAGGCAGGGGCCGAGTGAGTGAGGCAGGGGCCGAGGGAGAGAGGCAGAGGCCGAGGGAGAGAGGCAGAGGCCGAGGGAGAGAGGCAGAGGCCGAGGGAGAGAGGCAGAGGCCGAGGGAGAGAGGCAGAGGCCGAGGGAGAGAGGCAGAGGCCGAGGGAGAGAGGCAGAGGCCGAGGGAGAGAGGCAGAGGCCGAGGGAGAGAGGCAGAGGCCGAGGGAGAGAGGCAGAGGCCGAGGGAGAGAGGCAGGGGCCGAGGGAGAGAGGCAGGGGCCGAGGGAGAGAGGCAGGGGCCGAGGGAGAGAGGCAGGGGCCGAGGGAGAGAGGCAGGGGCCGAGGGAGAGAGGCAGAGGCCGAGGGAGAGAGGCAGAGGCCGAGGGAGAGAGGCAGAGGCCGAGGGAGAGAGGCAGAGGCCGAGGGAGAGAGGCAGAGGCCGAGGGAGAGAGGCAGAGGCCGAGGGAGAGAGGCAGAGGCCGAGGGAGAGAGGCAGAGGCCGAGGGAGAGAGGCAGAGGCCGAGGGAGAGAGGCAGAGGCCGAGGGAGAGAGGCAGAGGCCGAGGGAGAGAGGCAGAGGCCGAGGGAGAGAGGCAGAGGCCGAGGGAGAGAGGCAGAGGCCGAGGGAGAGAGGCAGAGGCCGAGGGAGAGAGGCAGAGGCCGAGGGAGAGAGGCAGAGGCCGAGGGAGAGAGGCAGAGGCCGAGGGAGAGAGGCAGAGGCCGAGGGAGAGAGGCAGAGGCCGAGGGAGAGAGGCAGAGGCCGAGGGAGAGAGGCAGAGGCCGAGGGAGAGAGGCAGAGGCCGAGGGAGAGAGGCAGAGGCCGAGGGAGAGAGGCAGAGGGCCGAGGGAGAGAGGCAGAGGCCGAGGGAGAGAGGCAGAGGCCGAGGGAGAGAGGCAGAGGCCGAGGGAGAGAGGCAGAGGCCGAGGGAGAGAGGCAGAGGCCGAGGGAGAGAGGCAGAGGCCGAGGGGGAGAGGCAGAGGCCGAGGGAGAGACATACACGGGGTAAAAACAGCATTTTCAAGAATATACTACAGCCTCTTGCACATCTCTTTCAACTGTACCATTTCAAACAGTGACCTCACAAATCGCAAAGAAACTGTTGCAGTGCTCAAAACCACAACCGGGGTCCACCCATTTGGCATCTGACAGATTGGCAGATGTGGTTCACAGTGATCTCCTCGCCTGCTTGCTTTCAACAGGCAATTCAAAGATTAGCTGCAGTGAGACTGAGAACAAATTTAAGCAAAGGTTTAAAAAAAGCCGAACAAACTGATTCACCCACCTCCAAAGATCAGGGTGCAGCTTGTAGGGAGAAGGAGAGACATACAAAGAGAATTGGCAGAGAGGAGAGTGGAGGAGAAAAGGTGAAAAATACGGTGTCATTGAAATATACAACTGCACAGAATGAAAGAATATAGAAAGACCTTGGGAGCATGACTCAAACGTACTCAATCACACTGAAGCCTGCACATTTGAAAACAGGAAGGGTTCCATTGATAGAAGACACAGTTCAACATCTTTAGTAAAATAACAATTTCAAAATAACAAATTCATATGCATTTTCAACAATGTCTGTTTAAAAAAAAGGAAGCATGGCCCCTGTCTGGTATAAAGTGACAGGGGCAGGTGGCTGTGTGATATCCACTCACTCCCCTCATTACTCATTGTCATCACTAGCCTCACATCATCTCATAGAAATATATGAAAATATTTTTGATCTCTATTCTCCTTCCTGGATATAAACACCTCGTGTTGTACAAACCATCATGTAGAAAAAAAAATGCTTCACATTTTAAAGGCTCGCTGTGTCGGTTTCTGTTCAGTAAAACCGCTTATTGCGTTCTTGGCGCTTCTGGAAGACAACAGCTCCCACCATGCCGCACACAACGATCCCGAGCAATGCACAGAGGAGCAGCAAGAAGACCTTCCAGCCTGTCAGTGGCCCGCTCCGAAAATTTCCCGTTGGATCGTCGATGTTATCTATGAGACAACGGAAAAAAGGTCAGGACTATTAGGTTTTAATGCCACCTTTTAATGCAGGTAGATGCTCCGAGGGGTGCTAAAAGACGATAGTTGCCCCATAGCTGCATGAGGAGATATCAGGATGGGGGAATGGGTGACTCACGTGCTTTGATTTGAAGTGGTGGGATTTCCAGGCACAGGAGGAGCAAGTGGTGGTGATGATGGAGGAAACTATAAATACACCCGTCAGTAGTAGGAAGATAAACAACGGTTAACCCGCTGGGTGAGGCCCTTC
Source organism: Scyliorhinus canicula (assembly GCF_902713615.1). Taxonomy (NCBI): domain Eukaryota; kingdom Metazoa; phylum Chordata; class Chondrichthyes; order Carcharhiniformes; family Scyliorhinidae; genus Scyliorhinus; species Scyliorhinus canicula. The sequence goes on along the minus strand of NC_052149.1, from coordinate 138,810,030 downwards.
ATCCTGCTGAAGGACCTCAAGCCAAAACACAAACCTGCCACTGAATCATAGAACGGTATGGTACCAAGGGAGGCCCGTCAGCCCATTTAGTCTATACTGGCTCATTCAAAAAGCAACAAATTAGTTCCCTCTCCAGCTATTCTGCCACATCCCCCATTTTTACTATTTCAAGTATTTATCCAATGCCCTTTTGAAAGCTTCCATTGAATCTATAACCAACTCCATCTCAGGCAGTGCATTCAGAATTTTGATCATTGACAGTGCAAAAAGCTTTTTCTTGCGTCGCCTGTTTTTTCCTCAATCAGCTTAAACCTCTACCAACAGCCTCTGGAAACAGTTTCTTTCCTTAAACCCTTCACAATTTTAAACACTTGTACAAAATATCTTCTTGGTATTCTCTGCTTCAAGGCAAAATTGCAGCTTCTCCAGTCTGTCACATTAAAAAAATTTAGAGTACCCAATTACTTTTTATCCAATTAAGGGGCAATTTAGCGTGGCCAATCCACCTACCCTTCACATCTTTAGGTTGTGGGGGCGAAACTCACGCAAACACAGGGAGAATGTGAAAACTCCACACAGACAGTGACGCAGAGCCAGGATCAAACCTGGCACCTCGGCGCCGTGAGGCATCAGGGGTAATCAACTGCGCCACCGTACTGCCCCAACCAGTCTGTCACATAACCATAATTCCTCACCCCTGGAAACATTCTGGTAAATCTCTTTTTTACCCTCCTCAAAGTCACCATGTCCTTCCTAAAGTGTGGTGTCCAGAATTGAACTCAAGACTCCAGTTGGCGCAAACTGGTCGTTTTGTACCTCACACCTCTACTTATAAAGCCTAGGGTCTCCATATGCTTATGACGCAGTCCTGACAGGAAATCAAATGGTATGCTGTCCTTTATTGCAAGGGTATTGAAGTACCAAAACTAAAAAGTCTTGCTCCTCTTGTACAGGGCTTTAATGAGAGCACAACTAAAATACTGAGTGCAGCCTTGGTCTCCATATTGAAGGAAGGATACACATACATTGGAGATGGTACTATTCGGGGTGCCGGACCAGCCGGGGTTGGAAACGGGTGCGGAGGCAGATGTTGTAGCCTTCGCCTTGTTGATCGCGCAAAGGTGGATCCTGTTGGAATGGAGATCAACCTCTGCACCCTGTGTGGCGGGGGGACCTGCTGGAATTCTTGACTCTTGAGAAGGTTAAGTTTGAACTGAGGGGAAGGATGGAGGGGTTCTACAATTCATGGGCATTATTCATTATACACTTTCGAGAATTGGATTACATCAAACATTAGGGGGTGGGGGGGGGGGGGGCACTGTATGTGTTAATGGTGACTATGGGTCATTCCTGATTCCTTTTTATTGTTTGTTTATGGTAACATGCGGGCTAATGTTTGGGGGTTTGGTGAGAGGATGGGATTGTTGTTATTGATATGGGGATTGACACTGCATTCATTACTGATTATTGTTTATTGTTGGTGGGTGTAAATTTGGGGAAAAATGTGAAAAAGAATAAAAATATATATATATTTTAAGTCCCCAGTATGAAGGGTTCTCTTGTGGTGAGAGGCTGAATACGTTGTGTCTGTATTCTTGGAAATTTAGAAGAATGATGATACTAAAATAGGTGGGAAAGCAGGCAGTGAAGAGGAGATTAAGATGTTACTGACGGTTATAGATAGGCTAGGAGATTGGGCCCAATTTGGCAGATGGAGTTTAATGTGGATAAGTGTGAGATTATCCATTTTGGCCGAAAAAAATAGAAAGAAAAATTATCTAAATGGAAAGCAAATTCAAAATCAAGTTGTACCACAACGTACAACTTCACAAACATTTCCGAATTGAATTTAATCTGTCGTGCATCCACTCATTCCAACCCATGGGCACATTTTCACCATTCCTTCTGTTCTTATTGCATTTTGAGATTGCATTTAGATAGTGCCTTTAACGTTGTAAAATATCACAAGGTGCTTCACAGGAACAAATAAAATTCACATCAAACCACAGATATCAGAACAAGTGATCAAAATCTTGGTCAAAGTTCTTAAGCTTTCAGGAGATGCTGAAAGGAGGAGCGGCGGAGAGATTTAGGGAATTCCAGAACTTAGGATCAAAGCACCTGAAGGCACAACCGCCAATGGTGCAATGCTGGAAATTGGGATGAGCAAGAGGCCAAATTGGAGGTGTAGAGCTATAAGTAAGGCCACTGGGCTGGAGAAAGCCACAGAAATAGGAATGGACAAGGCCATGGATAGATTTGAACATGTGTATCAGAATTTTAAATTAGAGGCGTTGCAGACGAATTAGGAGTTGGTCACTCGGCCCTTTGAGCCTGTTCCACCATTCAATAAGATCATGGCTGATCTGACTGTAACCTTCCACTTACTCCCGATAACCTTTCATCCTCTTTTTTATCAAGATTCTATCTGCCTCTGCCTTGAAAAAATTTAAAGACTCTGCTTCATGGCCTTTTGAAGAAGAGTTCCAAAGACTCACTCACCACTCAGAAAAAAAATTCTCCTCATCTGTTTTAAAAGGGCTTATTTTTAAAGTGACCCCTCGTTTTAGATTGTCCCGCAAGAGGAAATATCCCCTCCACAGCCACCCTGTCAGACTCTTAAAAGGTCTTATATGTTTTAATCACCTCTTACTCTTCTAAACTCCAGTGGATAAAAGCCTACCCGGTCCCATCTTTCTTCATAAGAAAATTTGTCCAATCCGCTTATTAGTTTAGTAAGCCTTCTCTGAACTACTTTTACAACCTTCATTTACAACCTTCCTCACATATGAAAACCAATACGGTACACAATGCTCCATATGTGCTTCCACCAATGCCTTGCACAACTGAAGCATAATTTCCTTACTTTAAATGTTCAATTCCCTTCACAATAAACAATAACATTCTATTAGCTTTCATAATTACTTGCTGTACCTGCATATTAGCCTTTCGCGATTGATGCACTAACACCCTGATAGATCCCTCTGCATCTCAGAGTTCTGCAATCTCTCACCATTTAGATAATATGCTTCTTTTATATTCTTCTAGCTACAAAACGATGTTGATTCTGCCTGATTGCCTTGAATTTTTCTAAGTGCCCTGCCATGGTAACTTCAATAATAGCTTCCAGCATTTCCTCCATGACAGAAATTAAGCTAATCCGCCTAAAGTTTCCTGCTTTCTGGTTCCCTCCCTTTGTGAATAAAGGAGGTACATTTGCTGTTTTCAATCCAATGGCACCTTCCCCAAATCCAGGGAGTTTTGGAAAATTAAAACCACGCATCAACCATCTCACTAACCACATCTTTTAAAATCCTAGAATCCAGGAATTTATCAGCCTGCAGCGCCAGCAATTTGCTCAGTACCACTTCTCTGGTGACTGTCATTTTTCTGTGTTCCTCCTTCCCTTCCAATTTCTGACTTGCAGCTTTTTCTGCAATGTTTGATGCAAAATTCTTGTTCAATTTATCTGCCATATCGTTATTTTCCATTAATTCCCAGATTCACTTTCTATAGAACCAATGCACACTTTGTTAACTCTTTACTTAAATATCTATAGAAACTCTTACTATCCGTCGTTATATTTCTAACTTGCTTTCTCTCATATTCTGATTTTATCCTCTTTATTGATGTTGTTGTCGAGCGGCACGGTGATGCAGTGGTTAGCACTACTGCCTCATGGTGCCGAGGTCCCAGGTTTCATCCCGGCCCTGGGTCACTGCCCGTGTGGAATTTGCATCTTTTCCCCGTGTTTGCGTGGGTTTCGTCCCCACAACCCAAAGATGTGCAGGATAAGTGGATTGGCCACTCTAAATTTCCCCTTAATTGAAAAAAATGAATTGGGTACTCTAAATTTATTTCTTTTTTAATTTAATATTCTTGTCATTCTTTGCAGTTCTTTATATTGTGTACAATCTTCTGACCTGCTACCCGTCTTTGCGCAATAATATGCTTTTTCTTAAGGGTGATACTGTGTTTAACTTTTTTAGTTAATCATGGATATTGGGTATTCTCCCTAGAATTTTTATTTCTTATTGGAATGTATCTATTCTGTGTATTCTGAAATATCCCTTTAAATGTCTGCCACTAAATCTCTGTTGACCAATCCCTTAATCTCATTTGTCAGTTCACTTCAATGAGATCTGCTTTCAGTCCCCTTAGTAAGAAGTCTTACAATACCAGGTTAAAGTCCAACAGGTTTATTTGGACTTTAACCCGGTGGTGTAAGACTTCTTACTGTGTTCACCCCAGTCCAATGCCGGCATCTCCACATCATGGCATTCATTCCCCTTATTTAAGTTTAAAATACTAGTCTAAGACCCACTCTTCACTCTCTCAAACTGAATGCAAAATTCAGTCATATTATGATCGCTGCTACCCAGTGGTGCCTTCACTATGAGGTTATCAATGCATCCTATCTCATTGTATAATACCAGGTGGAGTACAGCCTGCTCTCTGGTTAGCTCCAGAATGTGCTATTCCAAGAAACTATCCCTAAAACATTCTATCAATGCCTCATCTTGGCTACCTTTGCTCACCTGACTTTTCCAGTCTATGTGGATTAAAATACTCCATGATTATTGCCGTACCTTTCTAACAAGCTCACATTATTTCTTCCTTTATACTCTATCTTACCATGTAGTTACAATTAGTGGGTCTGTATATCACTTCCGCAAGTTACTTCTTGCCTCATATTCTCTTCGCAGAACCTCTTTCCTGTTGGATGGGGAGCCAAAGTAGGTCGGTGAGCACAGAGTTGATTGGTGAATGGGGTTTGGTGCAAAATTAGGATATGTGCAGCAGTTTTGTAAAAGATTAACTTTATACAGGGTGGAAGGTAGAAAGTAGGCGAGGACAGCAATGAATCTGAAGGTAGCAAAGGCATGGATGAGAATTTCAGCATCAGCATGAGTTGTTTTCTTTCTACAGGTTTTGTTCATTCTGCTCTTTTCTTCATTCCCATTTTCATTCAAAATCCAGTGACTGCGCATCTGAGGTTATGTTCAAGGCATAGTATTAAAACTTTGCACCTGACTTGAGAATTCTCTTGAATTTGGTTGTGGTAGTCAGATTTGTTAGTCCTGCTCCCTTCACCTCGAACCCTACTCAGGCCTTTTGGATTTCTCCCCCTCTCCTTCCAGAGTCTTAGTGGCCTACCAGCTGACAGCCAACCAGCTTTTCAACCTCTCAATCAGGTTCTGCCATTTTATTCACGGGATGCGAGTGGAAACACCCCGGCCCAGTATCATGACAATCCTCTCTTTAAAAATTATTTCATGGGATGTGGGCGTCGCTGGCTATGCCAGCATTTATTGCCCAGCCCTAGTTGCTCTTCAGAACGTGGTGGTGACTGTCTTCTTGAACCTTTGCAGTGCCCTGAGGCATAGGTACACTCACAGTGCTGTTCGGGAGGGAGGTCCAAGATTTTGATCCAGCAACAGTGAAGGAACAGCAATATATTTCCACGTCAGGATCGTGAGTGACTTCGAGGGAACCTCCAGCTGGTGGTGTTCCAAGGTACCTGCTGTACCTCTCCTTCTAGATGACCATGGTCGTAGGTTTGGAAGGTTTTGCGCTGGCAACATCATGTCCTAGGAAGGTTAGGAGGTTCTCTCGACTAACTAGCTGTCAAATGCAGTGGCTAAGGTGATGGGAACAAATTAAAGGGAAGTAAGGAGCTGAAAGACCTCATATTTCAAGATTGTACAAATTACTATGTAATTCCTGTGTAAAAATTCTAACTTAAAGTCTACGCATTCAATGGACGCCAATCCCTTTCAAGGGAAAATGGTTCAAAAGTTCTGAAGCTCAGTAAGTATCAAGAGACACTGGAAGACATTTAATGATGCATCTAATCAGCAGTTATACCCAATTGGAATTGCTTGTTGCTGATTATGAGCAAAGACAAATGCAGAAGAATAAAATCATGCTCCATTCCACACACGCGTCAACCATACTGCCAAGACAGGTTTTATATCTTCCATAAAGAAATACAGTTAAACACAGACATGTCTAATCTCCGTTGTACCAATGATGTATTAAAACATCCCAAGATACTTCACAGGAGCATTATTAGGGAGGGGAGGGTATTCCACAACCTGCGGACTAGTCAGCGGAAGGCAGGAACACCAATACTAGGGAGTGCAAATTGTGCAACAGGCGAGAACTATAGGACAGCAGAGGTCTTATGGAGGCTGGAGGGCGATATAGATTTAGAGAGGGGTATGATCAGAGAGGGATTTGAACACAAGGATGAGAAGTTTAAACTGGGCATTCCCAGATCATGAGTCTGAGGAATAGCTGAATTTACATGGTATTAACTCTTTAAAAGGATGCGTGGGTCTCAACCCCACAACCCAAAAGATGTGCAGAGTAAAGCGAATTGGCCATGCTAAATTCCCCTTAATTGGGAAAAAAAACCTCTTTAACAGAACTGAATCAGCCACTTTCTGCTCTGACTGCTGCGCCAGGTGGTATATTTAGCTATCAGGCGGTATCACTATTCAAAACTTCTATTCGGATCTGAAGTCACTTTTCTTTGCACCCAGGCATCTTTGGCTCTCTGTGTTGTCACAGCAAAAAGAAATAAAACTATAAGGAAAGTTTATGAACCTTTAGGAGATTTCAGGAAACTGACGCTGGGCTCAATTTTCGTCCAATCAATATTCTCGTCCTCTGGTGAGTGTTCCACTGTCAGTTGGTAAAGTTTCATGGAGATAACATCATGGTTGTCTGAAAGAGAACAAACAGTTTAACCACCAATCTGCTTCAAAGCACCAATACAACCTGCCATTTGTAAATTAGGTTTGAAAGAAGTAGGAAAGAAATGAGGGGCAGAAAGGGGGGGGGGGGGGGAGAGAGGGCAGAAAAGGGGGGAGAGAGGGCAGAAAAGGGGGGCGAGAGGGGGCCGACGAGAGGGCGGGGGGGGGGGGAGAACGAGAGGGCGGAAGAGGGGGGGGGGGGGGAAATCGAGAGGGCGGAAGGGGGGTGGGGAAATGAGACACTGAGTATTCAGCGATCATGATCGCGGATCATGCCCTGCACTGGGTTGGCCTACAGGTGAGCAAGGAGGGTGGCCAATGCCCGCACTGGAGGCTGGGCGTACGACTTTTAGCGGATGAGGAGGTATGTGGGTGGCTGAGGAAATGTATCCAGAACTACCTGGAAGTCAACGACACGGGGGAAGTTTCGGCTGCAGTGGTCTGGGAGGCACTGAAGGCAGTGGTTAGAGGGGAGCTGATCTCGATACGGGCCCACAGGGAGATGGTAGACAGAACAGAGACAGACCGACTGATAAAGAAAATACTACAGGTCGACAGGAGTTATGCAGAGGCCCCAGAGGCAGGACTTCTAAGGGAACGATGGAGGCTACAGGCAGAGTTTGACTTGTTAACTACAGGGAAGGCGGTGGAGCAGCTGAGGAAGGTGAGGAGGAAGATTTATGAATATGGGAGAAGACCAGTAGAATGCTTGCGCAGTAAGGTTAGAAAGCGGAGACAGCCAGGGAGATTGGGAAAGTAAGAAACAGGGATGGGAACCTGGTCAGCAATTCAGCTGGGGTCAATAAGGCGTTTAAGGAATTCTACTGCAGGCTGGGCCAGAGGGGATGAGGCAATTCTTAGGGAGGCTGAGGTTTCCTGAAGGTTGACAAAGAGTTGGTAGAAGGGCTGGGCCCCCGATCGGGTTGGAAGGGATAGCAGAAGGGCTGAAGTTCATGTCAGTCGCGTAAAGCCCCGGGACCGTACAGGTACCCATTGAGTTCAAAAAGATCTCCGGATACTGGGGTCACTGCTGATGAGGATATTTAATGAGGCAAAGGAGAGAAGGGGAGGGCTTCCCCTGATGATGTCACAGGCCACTACCTCATTGATCCTGAAGCGGAATAAGGACCAGGAGCTATGCGGGTCCAACAAACCGATCTCCCTACTAAATGTAGACACCAAACTGTTGACTAAGATATTGTCCTCAAGGATTGAAGACTGCAGCTGGACATGATTGGGGAGGGCCAGACGGGAATTGTTAAGGGGAGGCAGTTGACGGCCAACGCAAGAAGGCAGCTGAATGTAATTATGATGCCCACAGAGGGTAGGGACGTAAAGGTAGTGGTTGCAATGGACGCAGAGAAGGCATTTGATCGGGTGGAATGGGATTATCTGTGGGAGGTACTGGGACGGTTTGGATTTGGACGAGGCTTCACTGACTGGGTCAGGCGTCCGTGGCGAGTGTTCGGATGAACAGGACTATTTTAGGCTGCACCAGGGGACGAGGCAGGGATGCCCCCTCTCCCCACTGTTCGCGTTCGCACTGGCCACAGACAATTGCGTTGAGAGGCTCAAGGGGCTGGAAGGAGCTGGTTTTAAGGTTATAAATTGAACATGGGGAAAAGTGAGATGTTCGCGATCCAGGCAAGGGGGCAGGAGAGGCATTTGGGGGAGCTGCCGTTTAGAGTGGTGGGGGGAAGCTTCCGGTACCTCGGCATCCAGGTGGCGCGGGAATGGGAACGGCTGCACAAGCTAAATCTGGCCCGACTAGTAGACCAAATGAAGGAGGATTTTCGAAGGTGGGACTGCTCCCGCTGTCACTGTCTGATCATCGAGTTCAATACCCTGACCCCGCCTTCCCCCTCCCCCCACCACATATTCCTTGAGCGCTTTAGCCCCAAGAGCCATATCTAATTCCTTTGTGAAATTACGCAATGTTTTCGCCTCAATCTCTTTTTTTGGTAGTGAATTCCACAGATTCACCACACTCTGGGTGAAGAACGTTCTCCTCACCTCAGTCCTAAAAGGTTTGCCCCTTGTCCTCAAACTATGACCCCTATTTCTAGACTACCATACTATCGGGGACATTCTTTCTAAATCTACCCTGTCTAATCACAGAATCCCTACAGTGCAGAAGGAGGCCATTTGGCCCATCCAGTCTGCACCAATCCTCTGAAAGAGAACCCCTCCCGAGATTCCTGTCTGTGTTTCAGTGTTTCCCCATCTTTATTCCACAGTCCTTTTATAAACGGGTCAACATAGTGATCACTGGCTTTGTTTGGGCGGGCAAGACCCCGCGAGTAAGGAAGATAATGCTTGAACGGAGTTGGGGAGAGGATGGGCTGGCGCTGCCAAATTTTTGTAACTATTACTGGGCGGCGATAATCAGGAAGTGGGTGGTGGGGGAGGGGTCGTCATGGGAGCGTATGGAGGCGGTTTCATGCAAGGGCACCAGTCTGGGGTCGTTGGTAACTGCGTCTCTGCTGTTCTCCTGCCGGCACGGTACTCCACCAGCCCCATGGTCGTTGCAGCCCTGAGAGTCTGGGGCAATGGAGGAGATATGTGGGAGCAGAGGGAGCATCGGTATGGTCTCCAATTTGCAATAATCACCAGTTTGCCCTGGGGAGGCTAGATGGAAGGTTCCGGAGATGGCAGAGAGCAGGGATCGAGAGATCTGTTTACAGAGGGGTTGGGGTTTAGTTTAGTTTAGAGCAGGGTGTTAGAAAAGGTGGGACCAGTGACGGAGGAAGACGGTTTTTGCACTATGCTTATATTTGTATGTACACTGTTTCTTCTGTTATTGTTATAAAACCACAAATATCTCAATAAAATGTTTTTTTTTTAAAAAGGAGTAGGTGAATTGGCCATGGTAAATTGCCCTTTAATTGGTTCGGATTATATTCATTGGAGTTTAGGAGAGAGAGAGGGGATCTCATAGAAACTTATACAATTCTAACAGGATAGGGTGGCACAGTGCACAGTGGTTAGCTCTGCTGCCTCAGTGCCAGGGGTGCAGGCTCAATTCCAGCCTTGGGTGACTGTCTGTGTGGAGTTTGCACGTTCTCCCAGTGTCTGAATGGGTTTCCTCCGGGAATTCTGGTTTCCTTCCGCAGTTCAAAGGTGTGCGAGTTTGGTAGATTGGCCATGATAAATTGCCGCTAGGTGGGGTTCTCTTTCAGAGGATTGGTGCAGACCGGATGGCCAAATGGCCTCCTTCTGCACTGTAGGGATTCTATGATTAGACAGGGTAGATTCAGAAAGAATGTCCCCGATAGTATGGTAGTCTAGAAATAGGGGTCTTAGTTTGAGGACAAGGGGCAAACCTTTTAGGACTGAGGTGAGGAGAACGTTCTTCACCCAGAGAGTGGTGAATCTGTGGAATTCACTACCAAAAAAAGAGATTGAGGCGAAAACATTGCGTAATTTCACGAAGGAATTAGATATGGCTCTTGGGGCTAAAGCGCTCAAGGAATATGTTGGGGGGGAGGGGAGACGGGGTCAGGTATTGAACTCGATGATCAGCCATGATCATAATGAATGGCAGTGCGCGCTCTAAGGGCCAAATGGCCTCCTCCTGCTTCTATTTTCTATGTACGTTTCTACGTATCACCTCTAATTCTGAACTCTAATGGCTACAGGCCCAATCAGTCTGACCTTTCCTCACAACATCACCCCAACATCCCTGGAATCAGTCGAGTGAATCTTCTCAGAATTGCTTTCAATTCAATCATGTCCTTTCTTAAATAAGGAGACCAAAACTGTACACAGTATTCTAGGTGTGGTGTCACCAAAGACCCGTACAACTGTAGCAAAACATCCTTACTTTTATATCCCATTCCACTGCAATAAACATCACTATTCAATTTTTGCCTTCATAATCACTTGCTGCACCTGCATAATAACTTTGTGATTCATGTACCACAACACCCAGATCACACTGTTCCTCAGAGTTCTGCAATCTCTCCCCCTTTCAATAATAGGCTGCTTTTTTATTCTTCTTGCCAAAGTGGACAAATTCACATTTTCCCATGTCATACTCAATCTGCCAAATTCTTGCCCACTCACATGTCCCTTTGCAGACTCCTTACTCCTCTTCACAATTATTTTCCTACCTATCTTGGTGTCCCCAGCAACCATACACTGGGTCTCATTAATATAGTCATTAATATAGATTGCAAACATGATGCCCCAGCACTGATCCTTGTGACACTGCAGTCGTTACATCCTGCCAACCCAAAATTAAACCATTTATGCCTAGTTTCTGTTGTTTCCTGTTGGCATATCAACTCTCTGCCCATGTTTGTACCATGATGTTGTACCTTCTGGAAATTTCAGTACAGGTTTCCCTTTATCCACGATGCTTATTGCATCCTCGAAGAAATATAATACATCAGTCAAATACGGTTTCCCTTTCACAAAATCATGTTTACTCTGTCTGATTGTATTAAGGTTTTCAAGAGGGCGGCGCAGTGGTTAGCACTGCTGTCTCACGGCACCGAGGACCCGGGTTCGATACCAGCCCGGGTCACTGTCTGTGTGGAGTTTGCACATTCTCCCCATGTCTGTGTGGGTCTCACCCCCACAACCCAAAGATGTGCAGGTTAGCTGAATCGGCCATGCTAAATTGCCCCTTATTTGGAAAGAAAAGGAATTGGGTACTCTAAATTTATTTTTAAGAAAAGGATTTCAAGTGCACCATGATAACTTCCTTAACAACAGATTCCAGCATTTTCCCCCAACAGATGTTGGTTATGACTGGTTGCCTAGACTGACAAACAAAGCACAGGGCAATAAAACAGACTTCACTCTTACCTGACAGGTCTCCAGTTGCCGCTGACGCACCGAAGAAGTAACCAGTGGGCAGTCGGACCCCGCTGATGTCAATGCACTCTTTCCACTCGTTCTTGTCTTCAACGTCCGTCATCACCTGACAGAGCAGGCAACAAATAGAAACTGAGGAAATGGACCATTTCAACCGGAATCTTCCAACATACCAGAAGAAAATGTTGGGTCTTTAGCTGATACCACAGACTCCACAGGCACCTTCACGGCATTTTTGATATGATTTCACAACAGTGCGAGCCACCTACCCCTATTTCCCCTCTTACACTGTGTCACATATTTAATGTAGTGCTGCTGCACTCTACTGTACCCTTGGTGTCTGTGTACCCACACCCTACCAGGAACCAATACCTTCAGGAGGGGGCAGGAGAAACAAATCAAGACAATTACCTACCCAATTACAAAGCTGTGCTAGAATTAAACTATGGAATAGGGTTTACATAGCAGCTGGTCACCAAGAAACCTCTCAGCAGCAGAGTTTCCTCAACCCAATGCCAGTGCACAGGTGCCAAGTGTGACAGTGCCAGCTGCAATTTCTCACAAAACAAACTCAGGCACAAAACAGCAACCTAATGCTCCACAGAGAGGGAAGGAGAGTCACACATCACAGGAAGCCAGCTCGAAGTTCATTGCTTGCCCATCACTCCCCTTCACCCCAAGGGAGGGCCTCTTAAAGAATAGCAGAACGCTAAACACTTTCCCACTTTTTTCAACAAAATATTTTGATGCTGTGACAGCTATAGCGTGTGTGTGTCTGAATTTGTAGGTTCGATAGGCAGAGGGGGGTGCCATCCTGGAACAAAGCTCTTGTTGAGTTTCAAAGCTGCATGTTCATTTAAAAGATCTCACCCACTCACAGCTTGCTAAGAGAGCTCCTCATCATCTGGGTCAGTTCAGCAACTTTGGAATAACGGGGAGGGAGGGAAAGATTAGGATTTTCTCTTCTATTTACCATCCTTTGTTGGATATGTGGATGCTGGAAATAGACCATTTGAAGGAGATATTAGAGGTTCTGTCACAGAACCTGCTGTGAAGCCGAGTCAGTTCTTTTAAGAACGGAGACTAGGATATGGTGGATTCACCCATGGTATTTACACAGGTTAGGGATCTAGTAAGTGAAGTTGCCAAAGTCCCAGATGACCATAGGCTGCTTTCCTCTGAGGGTGAGAGCTGACTGGTGGCGATTTAACATGAGGATCACCATTGTTCATGCGTGGGACAAGGTTGAGAGGGCAGCCTTTCATGAATAACCTCAGCCGGTACGGGAATTAAACCCTCACTCTGCATTACAAACCAGCTGTCCAACCAACTGACCTGTTCTGGTCCCCATAGGCATCAAAAATACTAAGCAACATTAAAACATGCATTTACAAAGACAGCACAAAGGAGATTTACCAGAATGATACCAGGGATGAGGGACTTCAGTTATGTGGAGAGGTTAAAGAAGTTGGAATTGGTCTCCTTACAGCAGAGAAAGAAGGTTAAGGGGGGCAGCACGGTGGCACAGTGAGTAGCACTGAGCCTCGCGGCGCTGAGGTCCCTGGTTCGATCCCGGCTCTGGGTCACTGTGTGGAGTTTGCACATTCTCCCCATGTTTGCGTAGGTTTCGCCCCCACAACCCAATGATGTGCAGGCTAGGTGGATTGGCCACTCTAAATTTCCCCATATTTGGAAAAAATAAATTGGGCACTCGAAATTTATTTTTAAAAAAGGAAGGTTAAGGGGAAATTTAAGACAGTTGTTCAAAACTCAGCAAATAGGAGGGAGAGACTGTTTTCACTGGCAGTGGGGTCACTAACCAGAGTTGATAGATATTAAATTATTAGCAGCAGAACAAGAGGGAAAATTAGGAGCATGTTTATTTTGGCGCAGCAAGTTGTTATGATTGAGATTCATTGCCTGAAAGGGCAATGGAAAGAGATTCAATAATAATTTTCAGAAGGGAACTGGATATATATTTGAAAAGAAAATAATTTCAAGGCTATGGGGAAAGAGCCAGGACCTGAGACGAACTGAACAGCCCTTTCATAAAGCCTGCATTGGCATGAAGGATCAAATGGCCCCCTTCTGTGCTGTGTTATTTTACAGACAAGGTGGCAGCCGACTCTTTTGACAGTAATATTCCCAGTACCGCAATCTGCCACTTACCGTTAACCTTCCCCGAGAGTAACGAATTGCCAAATATGTGTCGTGATCTACATTTCGGATTTCTGCAGGGCATCCAGAAAGCTCAGAGTTGCGTCCATCTTTGCTGTGGTCATACGGCAGAGTCCCATTGTTGACCATTGCTGAGACGTATGGAAACACCCGCTGCAAAGAGAGAACCAAGAGATTTAAAACAAACAACCATCTGCATTTATATATCACTTTTGAAGTTGAAAATGCTTAATTGTGACTTCCGGTGTGGACCATGGAGTAAGTGGTCACACACAAGGCAGCTCCTGCCCAAGGTTACAGAAAAGAGCTCTTTTTTAATCAATGCGGAGTGGAATTTTGATGAAAAGATGTAGGTGAATGTTGGAGGAGTACTTTCCCCCAGGAATGGTATGTTTCTTGGTTACCAGATCCAGCAGAAACAGTGAAAAGATATTGGCTGGAGCGCAGCATGCAGGCGGGGGAAGGGCAAGCTTTAAGGCTTCAAGCTGACTTGAGGGCCTTTATTCCAGCAGCAGAGGGAACAACTGTGAAAAGATCTCACCAAGGCCATTGAAGAAGTGGTGATGAGACTTCCGGTGGCGGCCATGGAGGAGTAGGTCGCGCATTCGGCAGCTCCGGTCTGGAACGGACTCCCAGTCCTTTGTCAGGAGGTTTCACGGACCTTTTGGGGCAGATTGGTGAAGCGAACACTGCCAAAAGGATTCCCTCTCTGTTGCATGGATAGCTGGACCAGGAGTGGCCGGGTGAGGCGTTTAAGTCCCAACAGACAGAAGTGTGCAGAGCGGGCACCGAGGCACGGCATGGCGGCCGGCATAGACCAGGGTGCATGGGCGCAGTGGGCACAGGAGCAACAGGAATTCCTATGGGGCTGCTTTGCTGATCTTAAAAAGGACATCCTTGCCCCGATGAAGGTATCAATAGACCAAATGATCGCAACTCAGGCGACACAAGGGAAAGCAATTAAGGAGATGGAGAAAAAGCTGTCCGACCATGAGGATGAGTTGGTTGTATTGGCCCTTAAGGTGGAGGCGCAGGATGACCTCCACAAGAAGTGGCAGGAGAGGCTGGAGGACCTAGAAAACAGGTCCAAGAGACAGAACTTGAGAATTGTGGGCCTACCCAAAGGTGTGGCGGGGTCGGATGCGGGAGCATTTGTGTCCAAGATGCTGGAGACGCTGATAGGGACAGGGGTATTCCCTCGACCCCTGGAGCTGGACAGGGCGCACAGAGCCTTCGCAAGGAAGCCCAAGGCCAATGAACCGCCGAGGGTCATGGTGGTGAGATTTCATCGCTTCTCGGACAAGGAACTTGTCTTGCGGTGGGCAAAAAAAGAACGGAGCTGCAGGTGGAAGAACAGCGTGATACGCACCTACCAGGACCTGGGTATGGAGCTGGCCAAGAGGCATGCTGAATTCAACCGGGTGAAGACGACCCTCTTCAGCAAGAGGCTGAAATTTGGGATGCTACACCCAGCGAGGCTATGGGTCACGTACAAGGAACGGCATCACTATTTTGAGATGCCGGACGAGGCGTGGTCATTCATCAAACAAGAAAAGCTGGACTTGAATTAAAGGACAGTTAAGCTTTGGTGGAATGCGGCGGTGGGGCTAGGTAACACAGTACCGTTTCTAATATGAGATTGTATACAATGTTGGGTGCGTGTAAGGGCTGTGGTGGTGGCTGGAGGGTGCAGTGTTTTCGGCAAAGTTGAGATACGGAGGGGGGAGGGGGCCCTGTACTTAGTGCGATTTTTCGGGAAGTCGGAGCCTTGATTCAACAAGCATCTCCTCACGGGGCAATGTTTGTGTCTTCTGTTTATTTTTCGCTTCGTATTACTATTTACTCACTGGGGCTGGAGAGGTACGTTAATTGGTTTATTCATGTGGGGAGAGGGGTCTGGACAATAAGGCAACAGTCTGATCGGCGCCAGGGTCAGCATGGGTCTGCTGACTCTCGGGAGCGTAGTTGGGGGTGAGCAAGTGCCCAGCTGGTGCTTGGTGGGGTGTTTTGGGTCGTGGGGCTGTTGGGGGGGGAGGGGGTATGCTGCTTTGCTGGCAGAGGAGGTATCACTTTCGGGGTACCAATTGAGCGTCGGGGGCGGTTGCTCCCTGTGGGGGCACTCGAGGAAGCGAAGGGCGATAGCTCGAGGTTGGCCAAGAAAGGGCGATGGCGAGTCGGCAGGGGGGTCGGTTAGCCCCCCGTCCAGGCCGATCACGTGGAATGAAGGGTTTGAATGGCCGGTCAAAAGAGCGCGCGTGTTCGCGCATCTAAAGGAGTTAAAGGCAGATGTAGCAATGCTTCAGGAGACTCGCAGATCACAGGAGATTGAGAAAGGGATGGATAGGCCAGGTGTTCCATTCAGGGCTGATTCGAAGACCAGGGGGGTAGCAATTCTGATCCGTAAGGGTGTGGCATTCGAGGCTGGAGAATTGTGGCAGATAAGGGGGGCAGGTATATAACAGTGAGTGGAAAGTGGGAGGGGGTCCGGGTGGTGTTTGTGAACGACTACGCTCCGAATTTGGATGATGTGGAATTTATGAGACGCATGCTAGGCAAAATCCCGGACTTGGAGTCACACAACCTGATCATGGGGGAGACTTTAACACAGTCATTGGCCACGAGCTGGACCGGTCGAAGTCCAGGACAGGGAAGCGACTGGCAGTGGCTAAGGAACTGAAGGGTTTTATAGAGCAGATGGTGGGAGAAGGTGGATCCCTGGAGGTTCGTGCGGCCGAGAGCAAAGGAGTTCTCTTTTTTCTCCCACGTTCATTAGGTTTATTCCCGCATAGACTTCTTTGTCTTGAGCAGGGCGTTAATCCCAAAGGTGGCGGGGACAGAATACTCAGCAATCACAGTCTCGGACCATGCCCCGCACTGGGTGGACGTGCGGCTTAGTGAGGAGAGAGGGCAGCGCCCACTCTGGAGACTGGATGTGGGGCTGCTGGCGGACAAAGAGGTTTGCGGGCGGATTAGCAGGAATATCCAGGATTACCTGGAAACAAATGATACTGGTGACGTAGCAGCGGCAAAGGTCTGTGAGGCTTTGAAAGCCGTTGTCAGAGGGGAACTCATCTCAATTCGATCCCATAGGGAAAAGAGAGAAAGAGCGGAGAGGGAGAGACTGGTGGAGGAGATACTCCGAGTGGACAGGAGATACGCGGAGGCCCCCGAGGCAGGGCTACTGAGGGAGCGGCGGATTCTGCAGGCGGAGTTTGAACTGCTGACCACAGGGAAAGTGGCAGCACAGCTGAGGAAGGCAAGGGGGGTCAGTCTATGAGTATGGGGGTAGAAAGGCTAGTAGAATGCTGGCACACCCAACTACGAAAGAGGGAGGCAGCCTGGGAAATCGGGGGAAATAAAGAATAAGGAGGGTAACACGGTCTTGGATCCAGGAGGGGTGAACGGAGTCTTTAAAGAGTTCTATGGTAAGTTATACGAGTCGGAGCCGCCGACGGGAGCGGAAGGGATGAGGCAACCTTTGGACCAGTTGAGGTTTCCAAAGGTGGAAGAGGATCTGGTGGTGGGGCTGGGGGACCCGGTTGAGTTGGAGGAGATTGCCAAGGATATAGAGGGCATGCAATCGGGTAAAGCCCCGGGGCCGGACGGTTACCAGATAGAATTCTAGAAGACATTTTCGGAAATATTGAGCCCACTCCTGATGAGGACCTTCAATGAGGCTAGAGAGAAAGGAACCCTCCCCCAACAATGTCACAGGCCTTGATCTCACTCATTCTTAAACGAGGGAAGGACCCGGAACATTACGGGTCATGCAGGCCGATTTCGCTTTTAAACGTGGATGCCAAAATGCGAGTTAAGATTCTGGCCACAAGAATTGAGGATTGAGTTCCAGGGGTGATAGAGGAAGACCAGACTGGCTTTGTTAAAGGCAGACAACTCAATACCAATGTCCGGAGACTTTTGAATTTTATTATGATGCCCTCAGAGGGAGGGGAGGCGGAGGTAGTAACACCGACAGGCGCAGAGAAAGCCGTGGAGTGGGAGTACCTGTGGGAAACGCTGGGGAGGTTCGGGTTTGGTGAGGGCTTTATTGGCTGGGTGAAATTGCTGTACCAGGCGCCTGAAGGAAGCGGATGTACAAACCGGCTGAGGTCGGGGTACTTCGAGCTTCACCGGGGAACGAGGCAGGGGTGTCCCCTCTCCCCGTTACTATTTGTCCTAGCTATACAACCACTAGCTATGGCGCTGGGACCTCGAGGAACTGGCGGGGACTGGTTCCGCGGGGGGGGGGGACATCGGGTCTCGCTATACGCGGATGATTTGCTCCTGTACATTTCGGACCCTGTGGAGGGGATGGGGGAGGATCTGCGGATCCGGAGGGATTTTGGTACTTTTTCAGTGTACAAACTGAACATGGGAAAGAGTAAGTTGTTTGTGATCCAGGCCGCAGGGCAGGAGGAGAGACTGAAAGAGCTGCCACTCAGGATGGTAGAGAAAAGTTTTCGTAACCTGGGTATACAGGTGGCCAGGAAATGGGATGCCCTGCATAGGCTCAACCTGACCCGGTTGGTGGAGCAAATGGAAGGGGACTTTAAAAGGTGGGGCATGCTCCCGCTATCACTGGCAGGGAGGGTGCAGACTGGGGGGTTGGCGCAGCCGAACTTTCGCAACTACTACTGGGCGGCCAATACAGCTATTATTAGGAAGTGGGCGATCATGTAAAGGTACTAGACTGGGAGTTTTGATAATGGCTCCTTTGCCGTTCTTGCCAACCCGTTAATCCACAAGTCCAGTGGTGGTGGCGACAATGCGGATCTGGGGACATTGGAGGAGGTACAAGAAAGTGGAAGGAGCGTCGGTCTGGACCCCGATATGCAACAACCACAGGTTTGTCCCCGGGTAGGATGGCTGGTGGGTTCCAGAGCTGGCAGACATCAGAAGGATGGGAGATCTGTTCATAGACGGAAGCTAGAAGACAAATTTAATCTGCTGCCAGGAAACGCCTTTAAATATCTGCAAGTATGAGCCTTCCTGAAAAAACAGGTAGTGGCCTTTCCGACGCTGCCGTCACTGAAGATACAGGACAGGGTGGTCTCTGGCACCTGGGTGGGGGAGGGGGAGGGTGTCGGATATCTACCAGGAACTGCAGGAGGAGGAGGAAACCCCGGTGGAGGAGCTCAAGGGCAAGTGGGAGGAGGAGCTAGGTAAGGAGTTGGAAGCGGGTCTGTGAGCAGAGGTCCTAGGCAGGGTTAATTCCTCTGCATCATGTGCCAGGCTGTCTAATTCAATTTAAGGTGGTTCACCAGGCACACATGACGGCAGCGAGAATGAGCAAGTTTTTTGGGGTAGAAGACAGTTGTTTGAGGTGCAAGGGCAGCCCTGCAAACCATGTCCACATATTCTGGGCATGCCCGGACCTTAGAGAGTTCTGGCAAGGGTTCACGAGGGCAATGTCCAAGGTGCTTAACACTCGGGTGGTGCCGAGTAGGTTTTAAGAAGCCTCTTAAATGAGGAGAGGGGGAGAGAGATAGAGAGGTTTAAGGATGGAAGTTCAAAGCCTTGGGCGTAGTCATTTGAAGGCACTGCCACCAATGGGAGTGTTGTAGTGCTGGAGGACATCACAGAGATTGGGTTGTAGTGCAAGGTCTGGTGGGGAGAGTCAGGAAGAATTTGGAAATATGGAAGAGAACTTTAGAATATCGGTATGGTGGCACAGTGGTTAGCACAGCTATCACTGCACCAGGAACCTGATTCCGACCTTGGGCAAGTTTGCTGCCCATGTCTGCGTGAGTTTGCTCCGGGACCTCCCGTTTCCTCCCACAGTTCAATGGTGTTTGTGGAGGTGGATTGGCCATGCTAAATTGTCCCGTAAGTGTCCAAAAGGTTAGGTGGGGTTACTGGATTAGGGTGGGCCTAGGTAGGGTGCTCTTTCGCAGGATTGGTGCAGACTCAATAGGCCAAGTGGCCTTCTTCTGCACTGTCGTGATTTATGATTCTGCTGGACAAAAGGCAACATAAGTCACCAAACACAGGGATGATGGATGAACAGGGCTTGGTCCGAGTTAGGATGTGTACAGCAGAGATTTGGATGAGCTCAAGTTTATGGATGGAGGAAGACAAGATGCAACCTCGCAGAGCAATAGAATCATCAGCTTTGGATTGCACTACAAAGAGATCAGCACCTCAATTACCACAATTTTAAAGAAGGTCTTTGAGGCAAGGCTTCCCAAATAGTGGGTCACAAGCCTGAGCAGAGTTGCAAGATGAAATTGTGGGGTAACGAGCTCAAAGCCAGAATTGGCTGTCATGAAACTCTGACTGAATTCGAACAGCTGTGATGCCTCCTGTTTTCATGCTTTGCAACCCTAAATCCACATTTGTTAAAACCTTCACAAATTTCCATTCTAGAATCACATTTGGGGCATTAAAATGTGGTCACTTGGTGAATAAGTTTGGGAAACACCACCTTCAGGATTTGGCAAACAGACTGGGGATCAAGAAAATACTGTGAGGTTACCTGATTGAGGTCTTTAAAATTACCAGGAGTTGGTAGGGTAGATTTAGAGAAAATATTTTGATGTATGAGAGTGTGCTAAACTAGAGCACTCAATACGAGATGGTCACAAATCCATTATGGCATTCAAGAGAAACTTCTTTACCCGAAGAGTGGTTAGAATATAGAACACGATACCATTGGGAGTGATTGAGGCAAATTGTATAGCTACATTTAAGTGGAAGCGAGATAAACAGAGGGAGGGAGAAAGGGACAGAAGGATGTGGGGATGAGCTGAGACGATGAGTGGTAGAACAGGGGTTCTCCATGGGGTATCTGCAACAAGATTGTGTAGTGTCATCAAAAAATAACCAAAGAATGTATAGACAAAAAGAATGATGCAATAATGGATCAGAATTGTAGTCAGGACAAGTGGTAACTGAGATTGTCATCAATCAGAGAATGACATCCATTCAGAGTAGATTAGAGCTGGAGTCTGCGAGGGGATGACAGAGTGAGGTAACTAAATACATCTAATTTCCCCAGAGAGAAGATTCGGTGTACCAAGTCAGTTAGCAAAATTCCGTGTGTCCATGTTTTGATCATGTTTCTGATTCCTTCTTAATTCAGCCTTTTGATTGCAATGTGATTTCACCTCCCCACTTCCTTTGCTCTTTTATTTTATTTCTTTCCCCCAGTTTTGCTTTGATAATTTCATGGAACTTCTTTGATGCTACCCAAGTGGCAGAATTCAGTGGTGTGGGCTGTGATCACGAACTTGATCCTGCAGATGCAGATCCAGAAGCTGGAAAAATCTCACGGTAAGTGGGTAAGTCAGTAGTGCTTGTGGAGGAAAACCCCCATTCTGACCATTGATGTGATATAGATCGGAACCTGGGGTCTATTCTATGTTCCTTAATGGTACATTATTAATGAAGCAGTTGTATTCCAGTCAAGTCTTTCTTGGTCACTGTCACGTGCTTCCAAGCATGGAAGGGGAAAATGGCACCTCTAATTAAACTGATATTGTGCAGAAAATTCTCCAAATGTTAAAATTTCCTGAATTTATGAATACTCATTAGTGACTCCAAAACCCAGCTGGTTCCCTGTAGTGCTAATATGTGCGACTACAGTTCCGTACCTAATAACTGACTCTTAATCCACTCAAAAACAATCCAGTTCAGAAAATGTCAGTACAAGGTTCAGAAATAGGGAGTACCATCACAAGTGCGACAGTATAAGGCGGCATACCACCATCCTCTCCAACTAGGATTGGGCAATAAATACCAGCCTTGCTATTGGCACCTACAGCCTACAGTTCAGTAAAATGACTCACAAACATCTTCAGGTGGTTTCCACCTGAATGGCACCACCCTGGATTCCAGCACTCCATCCCTGGGTTTGATGGATTCCACATGGTCAATAGAGGTGTCTAACTGCTGGGTGAGGTACTGGTGAATGAACTCACTGCTGTTTGTACTGGTGGCTGCAACTGGAGGTAAGAACCATGATTGTTGAAAAGCGGCGGCCTTCTGGCAATCATTTTAAAAAAATAAACATTTTATTGAGGCATTTTTGGTACAGTAACAAGAACAAAATAAACAATATACATGAAACCATAAATATAGTGCAAAAGCCATTTACCTCTCGTACAGGTCCCATCCTTATTGACCCCCTACTCTAATCTGAACTACCCCCCCACCACCACCGTCGGCAGATGATTAATTTCCCGCAAAGAAATCGACGAATGGTTGCCACCACCGGGTCAACCCTAACAGTGACCCTCTCAAGGCGAACTTGATTTTCTCAAAACAGAGAAAGCTAGTCATGTCCGATAGCCAGGTCTCCGACTTCGGGGGCTTTGAGTCCCTCCACGCTAATAGTATCCGTCTCCGGGCTACCAGGGAAGCAAAGGCCAGAACGTCTGCCCCTTTCGCCTCCTGGATTCCCGGGTCTTCTGACACCCCGTAAATTGCCACCTCTGGACTCGGCGCCACCGTATTTCTTAACACTGTGGGCATGACGTCCGCAAACCCCTGCTAAAATCCCCTAAGCTTCGGACATGTCCAAAACATGTGGACATGGTTCGCCAGTCCTCCCGCACATTTTGTGCACCTGTCCTCCACCTTAAAGAATCTGCTGATCTGGGCCACTGTCATGTGAGCCCGGTGAACAACCTTAAATTGTATCAGGCTGACCCTGGCACATGTTGCAGACGTGTTGACTCTACTCAACACATCTGCCCATAGACCATCCTCTATCTCACCTCCCAGCTCCTCCTCCCACTGGTGCTTCAGCTCCTGCGTCTCCTCCGACCCCATAAGCTCCTTATAAATGTCCGAGACGCTTCCTTCTCCTACCCACCCTCTGGAAACTACCCTGTCCCGAATCCACCTTAGTGGTAGGAGCAGGAAGGTTTACACCTGCTTACAAAGGAAGTCCCGCACCTGCAGATACCTGAATTCATTACCCCTCGCCAACCCAAACTTTTCCTCCAATGCCCTCATACTCGGAAAGCTCCCCTCTATGAACATATTCCCCATCCTCTCAATCCCTGCTCTTGGCGATCATTTTTATGTGACATACAAATGCACAAGGCCATTCTGATACATAAAATCATGTAACAATACAGTGCAGGAGGCCGTTCGGCCTATCGTACTTGTGCTGGATTTTTGATAGGGCTACCCAATTAGTCCCATTCCCCTGCTCTTCTCTCCATAGTCCTGCAAGTTTCTCCTTTCCAAGTATAGATCCAATTCCTTTTTGAAAGTGACTATTAAATCCTCTTCCCCATCCTTTAAAAGCAGCGCTTTCCAGATTGTAAAAACTTGCTGTGTAAAAACAAACCCTCTTCTTTGGTTCTTTTGCCAATTAGGATAAATCAGTGCCCTCTGGCTACTGATACTTCTTTCACTAGAAAATGTTTCTCCTAATTTACTCCAGCAAAACCTTTTATTGTTTTGACCATCTCTATTTTCTCTCTAACCAGTGGTTTGTAAGGTTTTTGCATAATTGCTATGAATCTAAGTGAACATGAATAAAAAGCAGGGTATGGAATGAGACGATCAAGTCAGGATATCACCTGGCACTCACATCAGCACTCTCATCATTTGGGTACGTGTCTATGAACATTCCTAAGCCGTGGAACTTATCTTTGCTTCCAAACACGGTACCTGCAGGTGAAAAATAGGGAATTAGTTACACTCTTGTACTCCCACTACGAATGTCACGATAGGTTTCAATAAGGAAAACGGTGGCGGTGTAATAATGTCACTGAACTAGCAATCCAAAAACCGAGGCTAATGCTGTGGGGGACTGGGTTCAAATCCTACAATGCTAGCTGGTAGAATTTTAATTAAATTAATTCACCTGGAATTGAAAGCTAGTCCCAGTAATGGTTTTGCAAAAAAGCCACAGAGTTCACAAATGTCCTTTAAAGAAGGAAATCTGTCATCCTTCCCTGGTCGAGCTTACACGTGGTCGACTTTTCACTGCCCTTTGAAATGGCCGGGCAATTAGGAATGGGCAACAAATGCTGGCTTTGCCAACGACACCATATCCCGTGAAAGAATAAAGAGAAATAAACATAGAAACCAGCCCTTGGTCTGACATACTGTACCCTGAAAAGGAAAGCAAAAATGAGGCAGGTGGGTGGGGGTGGGATTCAAGAAACATTCGACAGACACAAGTTCACACACATGACAGCAAACAACAGATTGAGTGACCGCACTCTTGTGCACGGTGCCTCACCTGGATTATTAGCTTTATTCTTTCATGTGGAGGACAGGTTTTACATAACAACTAGTTTACACAAGGATGCCATGGCAACACATGCAGTCATGTGTCTACAGGGCACGATGACCAGACCCAGAAAACAAACAAAAACCACAGCTGAGGAACATTTAAAAGCAGACTAACTGGCTTTCTGGAGCTAACCAAGCCACAGCTGGGACCGAGAACCTGCTGTGACGGGGAAAGGGGAAACAAAAATCAGACCGAAATCCTGATCACTTTCCAGTGACAGTGCCCCATCCCACTCAAAATTGCTGGGTGCGGAAGTCCGTTGATTAGATTAGGCTGGCAAAATAAGAAAAACCTGTCCCTTGTTGTTCAGTTTTGCCTTCACTGAGCACTGGCCTTTGTTCTCCCATTAACACATTCTGCTATCATACCTTTTGCCACTATTAGCATTCTTCGGTCCTCAAAGGCACCATGAGCATTCCCTTTATGTCCATGACATCTTTGTCAATGTCTCCTTTGCTCCAACCTATCCCTGGCCTTCTGTTCTGCTCCATCTTCTCCACCCTCCTCTCCAACTATAACATTCATTATATTTCTACCTCTGTTCAGTTCTGTGGAAGGATCACATGGACTCAAAATATTAACTCTGCTGCTCTCTCTACAGATGCTGCCAGACTTGATGAGTTTATCCAGCATTTTCTATTTTTATTTTTTTTTAAATTTTGGTGGCAGAAAAAAATAGGCAAATCAAGTTAACATCAAATCCAATACTACCCAACATGTAGTCTATATTGTTCGCTTACGTACAGAAAATATTTTGAAAAAATGGGAATAAGAGCAAAGTGACAAAATTAATCAAAATAAACAGCATGAAATAACTTTATTGATTCTAAAACTATTTGATGACTCAGTTGAGAGTATAAGATAAATAAACAGAACGCTGGTTTAATAAACCTTTCTGCCAGCTCAGTCACTCACTTGAGGAAGCAAGGGAGGAGAAAGGCCGAAGGGAGGGGGGCATCCAGGGCCGAGGGGAAAAAGGCATCCAGGGCCGAGGGGAAAAAGGCATCCAGGGCCGAGGGGAAAAAGGCATCCAGGGCCGAGGGGAAAAAGGCATCCAGGGCCGAGGGGAAAAAGGCATCCAGGGCCGAGGGGAAAAAGGCATCCAGGGCCGAGGGGAAAAAGGCATCCAGGGCCGAGGGGAAAAAGGCATCCAGGGCCGAGGGGAAAAAGGCATCCAGGGCCGAGGGGAAAAAGGCATCCAGGGCCGAAGTGAGGGAGGCATCTAGAGATTTGTGGCAGATGAAGACAAAGTTGTCAATGGTGGAGCAATTAAAATTGGGAATGCTGAAGAGGCCAGAATTGGAGGGGCGCAGATATCCCAGAAGGTTGTCAGGATGGAGGAGATTATAAATATAGGGAATGACCATGCCATCGAGGGATTTGAAAACAAGAATAAGAATTTTAAAATAAAATCATTGCTTAACCAGGAGCCAATCCAGATTGCTCAGCACAGTGGTGATGGATGAATTACCTCAAGTTTGCGGTGGGTGAACAGTAGGAGGCAGGAGCAGGGGCTGGTTTAGCGCTGGTTTAAGGCTAAACAGCTGACTTGTAATGCAGAACAATGCCAGCAGTGCGGGTTCAATTCCCGTACCAGCCTCCCCGAACAGGCGGCGGAATGTGGAGACTAGGGGGTTTTCACAGTAACTTCATCGAAGCCTACTTGTGACAATAAGCGATTATTATTATTATTAGGAGTGCAGTGGAATAGTCAAACTTAGGGATGAACAATTCAGTCAAAAGGGGCAGTAAACTCTACACCGAAGCAGTCGATCAAGAGTACAATGTCCAAGTAAAGCTGCACACCAGATACCAAGTACAGATCCCTATGACTGAAAGGATTGGGATGGAGTTTTTGTGACTTATCAATGGAGAATTCCAGCTTGTTCAAGTTCCCATTCACTGTTACAAATTGTACATTTGAGTGACATTTCAGAAAGTGATCAAAGCAACCAAATGTGTCTTTTGTTGGTTAAGTTCCTAAAGTGGGACTCCCAATGGTGTCCACGGAATGAGTGGTCGCACATTTGGTGGCGCCCGCTAGAGGTGGATCTTTTCGGTCTTTCTCCACCCAAATTGTGTGGTGTTTGGGGGCAAAAGGTGCACGAGTCCCAGGGAATGTAATACTCCTCTGGTGGGGCTGGTGTATGGCTCATCAGATGAGGAGTGCCACAAAGAAGAGAGTATAACTGGAGCAAGAAGGTTTTTTGTGGTGCGACACAGAAAAGATGACGGAGGGCAAGGGGGCAGTGCTGCCTGCTCAGTGGTCGATGAAGAAGCACCGTCACCCTCCTCACCTTCATGTCTAACCCAGAGTAGAACACCTGCCCCACCCATCCTTTCCTCAGCCTCGTCTGATACCCGGTGCAGAGATTGGGACCCCAATTGGGTCAAGGGCGGTCATGGACGGGGTT
Source organism: Scyliorhinus canicula (assembly GCF_902713615.1). Classification (NCBI taxonomy): domain Eukaryota; kingdom Metazoa; phylum Chordata; class Chondrichthyes; order Carcharhiniformes; family Scyliorhinidae; genus Scyliorhinus; species Scyliorhinus canicula. The sequence goes on along the minus strand of NC_052149.1, from coordinate 138,783,601 downwards.
GGTGTGATATAGGTAGGTAAGGCCCTTGGTCCGGACGGGTTCCCAGTGGAGTTCTACAAGACATTCAGTGTGGAGTTGGGGCCTCGGCTTGTGAAGATGTACAATGAGGCGAGGGGTAGAGCCCCCCCCACCTACGTTGTCACAGGCGTCCAATTCCCTGATTTTGAAGAAAGATGAGGACCCGGAGCAGAGTGGGTTGTACCGCCCGATATCGTTGCTTAATGCTGATGCAAAGTTGTTTCCGTGCGGATAGGGGAGTGTGTGCCGGAGGTGATAGGAGAGAACCAGATGGGATTTGTGAAGGGGCGGCAGTTGTCGGTGAATGTGTGTAGTCTGTAAGTTTGACTAATTATTATTGGGCGGTAAACATAGTAATGGTGGGGAATTGGCAGCGGAGGAAGGGTCGGTGTGGGGGCAGATGGAGGCAGCATCATGTAGGGGTACGAGTCTGAGGCCACTGTTGTTGGCGCCCCTTCCATTCCCGCCGCTCCGGTACTCCGCGAGTCTAGTGGTGGCTTTAACATTGCGGGTGTGGAGCCAGTGCAGGCAGCATTTCGGGTTAAAGGGCATGTCGTGTGGGCGCCAATATGTGATAATCACAGGTTTGATTTGGCAGGTCCGCGGGTGGCGGCAGGTGGGGATAGGGTACTTTAGAGACTTGTTCATAGGGGGAAAATTTGCAGATCTGGAGGAGTTGGAGGAAACATACGAGTTGCCAAACGGGAATGGTTTCAGGTATCTGCAGGTGAGGGATTTTGTGAGGAGAGAGGTGCCATTCTTCTTGAGGCTGCGCCTCCAGTACTGCAGGATAAACTGCTGTCGGAGGATGACATTAGGGAGGGGAGGGTGTCGGATATCTACAGTGAGATGATGGAGAGGGAGGGCGCATCATTGGAGGAGGTTAAGCTTAAATAGAAGGAGGGGTTGGGTGGGGAGGTGTGGGTCAGAACGTGGAAAGAGGCTTAACATCGTTGTGCGTGAGGTTAAACCTCATCCAGTTTAAGATGGTGCATAGGGCCCACATGATGACTGCGAGGATGAGCCGGTTCTTTGCAGGGGTGGAGGATAGGGTACTTTAGAGACGGTGTGGTGTGCGGGAGGGCCTGCGAATCACACCCACATGTTTTGGGCATGTGCGATGTGGAGGGGTTCTGGCAGGAGCTCTCGGATGTGATGTCCGAGATTCTGGGTGTGGGGGTGGCACCAAGTCCGGAGGTGGCAATATTCGATAATCCAGGTGAGGAGAGAGGCCAACGTATTGGCTTTTGCCTCCCTGATAGCCCGGAGACGGATCCTGCTGTGCTGGGTCTCAGACATGTGGCCAATCCACCTACCCTGCATATCTTTGGGCTGTGGGGGTGAGACCCAGGCAGATACAAGGAGAGTACACAAACTCCACACGGACAATGACCCGGGCAGGGATTCAACCCGGGTCCCCAGTGCCGGGAGACAGTAGTGCCATCCACTGGGTCTTCATGCCACCCTTGGGATAGAACAAAGAACAAAAAAAAAGTACAGCGCCGGCATCTCCACATCAGAAAGAAAAGTACAGCACAGGAACAGGCCCTTCGGCCCTCCAAGCCGGTGCCGACCATGCTGCCCGTCTAAACTAAAACCTTCTGCACTTCCGGGGTCCGTATCCCTCTATTCCCATCCTATTCATGTATTTGTCAAGATGCCCCTTAAACGTCACTATCGTCCCTGCTTCCACCAACTCCTCCAGCAGCGAGTTCCAGGCACCCACTACCCACTGTGTAAAAACTTGCCTCGTACATCTCTTCTAAACCTTGCCCCTCGCACCTTAAACCTAAGACCCCGAATAATTGACCCCTCTACCCTGGGGAAAAGCCTCTGACTATCCACTCTATCTATGCCCTTCATAATTTTGTACACCTCTATCAGGTCACCCCTCAACCTCCATTGTTCCCGTGAGAACAAACCGAGTTTATTCAACCGCTCCTCCTAGCGAATGCCCTCCATACCAGACAACATCCTGGTAAATCTCTTCTGCACCCTCTCTAAAACCTCCACATCCTTCTGGTAGTGTGGCGACCAGAATTGAACACTATACTCCAAGTGTGGCCTAACTAAGGTTCTATACAGCTGCAACATGACTTGCCAATTTTTATACTCAATGTCCTGGCCAATGAAGGCAAGCATGCCGTATGCCTTCTTGACTAACTTCTCCTCCTGTGTTGCCCCTTTCAGTGACCTGTACACCTAGATCTCTCTGACTGTCAATACTCTTGAGGGTTCTACCATTCACTATATATTCCCTACCTGCATTAGACCTTCCAAAATGCATTATCTTACATATGTCCGGATTAAACTCCATCTGCCATCTCTCCGCCCAAGTCTCCAATCTAAATCCTGCTGTATCCTCTGACAGCCCTCATCGCTATCCGCAATTCCACCAACCTTTGTGTCGTCTGCAAACTTACTAATCAGACCAGTTACATTTTCCTCCAAATCATTTATATATATATTATGAACAGCAAAGGTCCCAGCACTGATCCCTGCGGAACATCACTAGTCACAGCCTCAAATCAGAAAAGCACCCTTCCATTGCTACTCTCTGCCTTCTATGACCTAGCCAGTTCTGTATCCATCTTGCCAGCTCACCTCTGATCCCATGTGACTTCACCTTTTGTACCAGTCTGCCATGAGGGACCTTGTCAAAGGCCTTACTGAAGTCCATATAGACAACATCCACTGTCCCACCTGCATCAATCACAACATCCACTGCCCTACCTGCATCAATCATTCAGTTTAAGTTTAAATTCTATTGGGCAGCACAGTGGCGCCGTGGTTAGCACTGCAATCTCACGGCACTGAAGTCTCAGGTTTGATCCCAGCTCTGGGTCACTGTCCATGTGGAATTTGCATATTCTCCCTATGTTTGTGTGAGATTCGCCCCCACAACCAAAGAGTGTAGGGTCGGTGGATTGGACATGCTAAAATTGCCCCTTAATTGGAAAAAATGAATTGGATATTCTAAATTTGTTTTAAAAAATAAGAAAAAAAGGTTACATTCTACAAATAGGGCTGTAAACTAAATTGTGGGGTGGGTGAGGGGTGGGGTTCAGTTGTGTGGATAATTAGAAAATCAAAGTTAAAGGAGAAGGTAGAGGTGCAGGTGAATGACGGGGACTTTAAACCTTTAAACTAGTTAAAAGGACTGGAGCACAGGATAGGTTAGTAAAATCTCCAGAACACGTAATAAAACAAAGCATTTAGTAGGTGGCAGGAATCTACGTTCAGGCCAGGCAAAAAAGGGGACAGATATGAGAAGGGGGGCAGCTAATGCAGGACTTGGGGTGTTGTAGCTAAATGCACGCAGTATACAAAACAGGGTAAATTAGCTTGTTGCACACATTGAAATTGACAATATTGTGGACATCAGAGCCGTGGCGGCAAGGGGGTCAGGGCTAGGATCTAAGGAAATGCGTCCTATCGAAAGGACAGGCAGATGGGCAGAGGGAGCAGGGTTACATTGTTAGTAAGGAATTAAATTAAATAGATAGCAAGAAACGATATAGGATCAGATGGCATGAAATCTGTGCGGGTAGGATTGAGGAATCTTGCAACGGACAAAAGACCCTGATGAGAGTTATGTACAGGCCTGTAGGGCCCACATGACAAGGTAAGAGGAAGGCAAGAAGAGACACTGAACCACTGGAGAAGTAGTAACAAGAAACAAAGTAATGGCAGAGGAACTGAATAGTTACTTTGCAATAGTCTTCACAGTGGAAGAGGTAGTGGGATACCAGAACTCCAAGAGAATCAGGGAGTGAAGTGGCCATCACTAATGAGAAGGTTCTGGGGAAACGGAAAGATCCAAAGGTGAATAAATCATCTGGACCAGATGGACTACACCCCAGGATTCTAAAGGAGATAGCGGAGATTGTGGAGGCATTGGTGGTAATCTTTCAGGAATCACTGGAGGCAGGGAGGATCCCAGAGGACTGGAAAATGGCGAATGTAGTACCCCTTTTAAAGAAGGGAGAGGGGCAGAAGATGGGAAATTATAGGCCAGTTAGCCTGACTTCGGTCATTGGTAAAATTTGAGTCTCCATTATTGCGGAGTACTTGGAAGTGCATGATAAAATAGGACTGATTCATCACAGCTGTGTCAAGGTGAGGTCATATCTGACAAATATGGTGGAATTCTTTGAGGAAGTAACAAGAAAACTAGACAAAGGAGAGCCAGTGGGTAGTGATGTATTTAGATTTCCAGCAGGCCTTTGACAAGGTGTCATAGAGGAGGCTGTTAAATAAGTTTAGAGTCCATGGTGTTAAAGGTAAGATACTGGCATGGATAGGGGATTGGTTGACTTGGAGAAGGCAGAGAGTGGGGATAAAGGAGTCTTTTTCAGGATTTTTAAGGCAGCGGTGACTAGTGGTGTGCCTCAGGGGTCAGTATTGGGACCACAACTTTTCGCAATATACTTTAATGATTTGGATGATGGAACTGGCGACACTGTTGCTATGTTTCCAGATTATACAAAGGTATGCAGAGAGACAGGTTGTATTGAGGAAGCAGGGGGGTTGCAGAAGGACTTGGACAGGCGACAAGAGTGGGCAAAAAAGTGGCAGATGGAATACAATGTGGAAAAAAGTGAGGTTATGCACTTTTGTAGGAAGAATGGAGGCATAGACTATTTTCTAAATGGGAAAAAGCTTAGGAAATCAGAAGCACAAAGAGACTTAGGAGTCCTAGCTCAAGATTCTCTCTTTTTTTAAAAATTAGAGTAGCCAATAATGTTTTCCAAATAAAGGGCAATTTAGCGCGGCCAAGGAGAGAGAAAATGCTGGAAAATCTCAGCAGGTCTGGCAGCATTTGCAAGGACAGAAAAGAGCTAACGTTTAGAGTCCGATGACTCTTTGTCAAAGCTGGAGCCAATCCACCTAACCTGCACATCTTTGGGTTGTGGGGGTGAAACCCACGCAGACATGGGGAGAATGTGCAAACTCCACGCGGAGTGACCCAGGGCTGGGATTCGAACCCGGGTCCTCAGCACCGTAGGCAGCAATGCTAACCACTGTGACACAGTACTGCCCTAGTTCAAGATTCTCGTAAGATTAACAGGCAGGTTTAGTCAGCAGTTAGGAATGCAATGTTAGCATTCAAGTCGAGAGGGCTAGAATACAAGAGCAGGGATGTACATCTGAGGCAGTATAAGGCTCTGGTCAAGGCCCCATTTGGAGTAGTTTTGGGCTCCATATCTAAGGAAGGATGTGCTGGCCTTGGAAAGGACCAGAGGAGGTTCACAAGAATGATCCCTGGAATTAAGACCGTGTCATATGAGGAGTGGTTGAGGACTCTGGGTCTGTACTCATTGGGAGTTTAGAGGGATATGGGGGGACCTTATTGAAACTTACAGGATATTGAGAGGCCTAGATAGATGTAGAGGATGTTTTCAGTAGTAGGAGAAACTAGAACCCTTGGGCACAGCCTCAGACTGAAGGGACAATCCTTTAAAACAGATTTGAGGAGGAATTTCTTCAGCCAGAGGGTGATGAATCTGTGGAACTCTTTGCCGCAAAAGGCTGTGGAGGCCAAATCACTGAGTGTCTTTAAGACAGACATAGATAGGTTCTTGATTAATAAAGGGATCAGGGGTTATGGGGAGAAGGCAGGAGAATGGGGATGAGAAACACATCAGGCATGATTGAATGGCAGGGCAGACTAAATGCGTCAATGGCCTAATTCTGCTCCTATGTCTTATGGTCTATTCTGTGCAAATACAAACAACACTGCAAAGCATTGCCAGCACTGAGAAAAACAATGATAAAAAATTAATAAAGAACATTATGGTGCACGTCAATTTAGTTACATTAATATGACAACCAGGACACGATACAGGCCAGCTACAGAACTGAATGCAGCACATCATTGAGATGAACAGCTTCCACAAATCTGCTATTAGCCTGCTATTCAAAAAAGGCTGCATAATTTATCACCGAAGGACAATCTTAATCCCAAAGGTCTAGTAATGAAATTAGACTTGCAATTTGAACCCATCAAGACGACTATAATTCTGGTCATTAAATGTAACTCGACGGCTGTATGAAACAGTACCCAGCTTCAACCAACTTCATAGCATCATACAACACCAGGAAAGCCATGCAGCCCATCATACCTGCTCCAGCTCTTTCAAACAGCTCTTTACCTATGACCCTGAAAATCCTCCTTTTTAAACATCTGTTTTCCTTTTAAAAGTTGAATCTGCTCCCATTATCCTTTTAGGCAGTGCATTCCAGATAATACATTTCTCCACATTTTTGCTTGGTTCTTTTGCCAATAATCTTGAATTTGTGCTTTCTCGTTACCAACACTCTAACAAATTGACAGAGTTTTTTATTTACATTATCAAAACTTCTAAGATTTTAAACACTTCTGTGCTCTCAGGCAAACAACCCAAGTCTCTGCAAATAACTGAATTATTTAATCTCTGGTGCCATTTGAGTATATCTCCATTGCACCCCCCACCAAGGTCTTGATAAAATCCCTGCAATGGCCCATCTAGTCTGCACAGACCTTCTGAACAAGCACCCTGCCTAGACCCAGGCCCCCACCCTATCCCTGTAACCCGACCTAAACTATTAGACACTTAAGGGCAATTTAGGATGGCCAATCCACCTAACATGCAGCAGAATGGGCAGGCAAATTCAGCATTGACAAGAGTGAAGTATTGCAGGGGCGTCAGGGACCTGGGTTCGACTCCCAGCTTGGATCACTGTCTGTGGGGAGTTTGCATGTTCTCCCCGTATCTGCATGGGTTTTGCTCCGGTTTTCGCCCACATGTCCAGAAAGACGTGCTTGTCAGGTGATTTGGACATTCTGAATTCTCCCTCAGTGTACCCGAACAGGTGCCTGAATGTGGCGATTAGGGGATTTTCACAGCAACTTCATTGCCATGTCAATGTAAGCCTACTTGTGACACCAAAGATCATTAGATTTTGAAGAAATGGAAAGGGAGAACCATATGGACAATAGGGGGTGTGGGGGGAAAGGTACCTGAATGAAGCTCTGGTTAGACTACAACAATATTACTGTGCCCAGTTCTGGTCAACACATTTTAGAAAGAACATGAGGGTACTGGAGAGGATGCCGAGAAGATTTACCAAAATCGTTCCAGTGATGAGGCTGGGGCTGGTTTAACACAGGGCTAAATTGCTGGCTTTGAAAGCAGACCAAAGCAGGCCAGCAGCACGGTTGAATTCCCGTACCAGCCTCCCCGAACAGGCGCGGGAATGTGGCGACTAGGGGCTTTTCACAGTAACTTCATTTGAAGCCTACTTGTGACAATAAGCGATTTTCATTTCATCCTCATTTTAGTTACAAAGCAGGAGTTGCTTTCCTTGGAGCAAAAAATATTGAAGGAACATTTGCTGGAGGTGTACAAGAACGGCAGATTTAGTTACACTGGACAAAGAAAAGCTGCGCCCAGCAGTTAATAACACAAGGACAAGGCAGCACAGACTTAAGATTTTGGGCAAGAGATGCAGGGAGCAGATGGCCTTCGGCCGAGTGAAGACGGCACTATAGAACAGCAGGGTGCAGCTCGACATAGTGTACCCACTTAAATTAAGGGTGACCTACAACTCCAGGACTTTAATTTTGAGATGGTGGAAGCAACAGAGGCAGAAGGACTGGGGCAGAAGTGAGAAATGGGACTGAGGATTGGTTTTGGACTGAGGGTGGGGGGTGTTGGAGGTGTGCACGTAGCTCTATTTTTCACTGCATGTTGTTATATGTGCTAAATGAGTTGAAGTTGCTATTTGGACAAGGTGAGAATTGGGATTTTCTTTTGCAATGATGGTTCTTTGGGGTTTGTATGTTTACACTGGAGTTGTGTGTTGAAGGGGATTTCTTTGTTCTCCTGGGACAGGGCAGGTGGGAGGGGATTGGAGGGTAGTGAGGCCTGGGCAGGGGCCTCCACAATGGCTAGCTCAAGCTGGCCAGTGAACGGGAATGTGGTGGGGCCAACAGAGCCCGATAGAACAGATTTTGATGGGCCTAGGAGGTGCGAAAAGTTGGGGGAGGGGACTGATATGGGGTGAGGTGTTTTCGAGAGGAAATAAATTAGGGGATTCTGGAGGGAGGGAGAGGCTCGATAGTTAACTATGGGACGGGGACAGGGGGTGCTAAGCACAGAGTTAAGAGGATGGTGGATAGCTGGGGAACTGCGGTGAGAGACCTCCGGTTAGGATAGTTATGTGGAACATGAGGGGTTTGTTGGAGGGCGATTTTTCAGGGTCATCTTGGGGGGCCGTGCTCGTTCACTTGAAACCAGGGCCCCTAGAAGCCTTTTTCAGGCGGTCGGACTGGCTCGGGCGGCAGGCAGGTGCAGATGTTAGCCTTTGCCTCGCTGATTGCCCAGAGGCAGGTCCTGTAGGAGTGGAGGTTAGCTTCTCCATCCTGTGACACAGCTTGGTGGGGAGGGCCTACTTGAATTTCTTTGACTCTCGGGAAGGTGAAGTCTCAGCTGAAGGGGATGAAGGAAGGGTTTCACAATTCATGGGGGCTGTTTATTATGAACTTCCGAGAACTGGTTGCCACGGATTGATTGTTAATTTGTGTTTTCTTTTTACAAGGAATGTACAGGTGGATGTTTTGGTCTGTATATTGAGCGGGGGGGGGGGGGGGGGGGGGGGGTTTGTGTGTGGGGAGCGTTATTGTTTTTGGTTGTTTATTGATGAAAATGTTGCGAACGAGGAGAATAAAAGGATTTATAAACAAAAAGGGGACATGAAAAGACACTGGAAGGTAAAATAAAGGAAAATCCAAACTTGTTTTACAAGTACATAAAGGGCAAAAGGCCAACTAGGGAAAGTGTAGGGCCCATTAAAGACCAGTGGTAATTTGAGTGTGGAGCTGGAGGATGTCGGTAGGGTTCAAAATGAATACTTTGTGTCAGTGCTCACTAGTGAGACGGGCATAGAAATCAGGAAGAAGGACTGTGATAAAGTTAAGGAAATTAATATAGAGGAGGTTCTGAGTGCTGTGGCAGGCTTAAAACTAGATAAATCTCCAGGGGCAGATGAAATGTATCCCAGGCTGTTGAGTGAGGCAAGGGAGGAAATAGCAAGGGCGCTGGCAATACTTTTCAGTTCCTCTCTGGCCAGAGGAGACGTGCCAGAGGACTGGAGGTGAGCTAATGTGGTACCATTATTCAAGAAGGGAGGAAGGGATAATAGAGGAAACTACAGGCCAGTCAGTCTAACCTCAGTCGTGGGGAAACTATTGGAAGCAATTCTGAGAGAGCAAATTAATCTGCATTTGAAGAGGCAGGGTTTAATCAAGAGCAGTCAGCATGGTTTTGTTAAGGGGAGGTTATGTCCGACCAATGTGATTGAATTTTTCAAAGAGGTGACCAGGTGTATAGATGAGGGCAAAGCATTTGACGTAGACTTCGGCAAGGCTTTGGATAAGGACCCACGTGGGAGACTGACAGTGAACCTAAGAGCCCATGTGATCTAAGGAAATTTGGCAAATTGAAACAGAAAATTGGTGGGGTGCTAAATAGTGAGGATAGCCTTATATTACAGGAGGACATAGACAGGCTGGTCAGATGGCTGATCAGTGGCAAATGGGAATCAATCTGGACAAGTGTGAGGTGATGCATTTAGGCAGGACCAACAAGACATGGGAATACATGATAAATGGCAGGACTCTGGAGGCACCGAGGATCAGAGGGACCTTGGTGTGCATTTACACCAGTATTTACTTGCAATCCTAGGGCATACAAGGTCATGGGCCAAGTGCTGGAAAATGGGATTAGAATGGTTAGGTGGCTGTTTTCAACCAGTGCAGATGTGATGGACCTTCTCTGTGCTGTAGACCTCTATGACTGTATGACTATGACATTGGTTTGGTGTATTTAGTGTCTGGTTATTCTGTAAAGCCAAGAATTTTGAATGCCAATTGTCTATTCATAGGTATCACACATTAAGGTCAATCCTGTCCTCACCCAACACCCACACAACATACACTTTTCATTACAAATCATTACAAATCACTGGCTCATCAAATCCTGGGTGATATTTTTCTTCTCCCAACCACAGAAACGCATGTTAAAAGTAAATTATTTATGCAGAATCATTAATTTTCTCAGGACATCCCAAAGTGTCCTGCAGCAAATTAAGTATATTTGAAGAATATTCATTGTTGCAAATGTAGATGCAGCAGCAAGGTCCCACGGGTAACAATGTGACACCGGCAGGATAATCTGTGTTGTTTGTAATTTTTTTTTTAATAAACAATTTGATTGAGATATTTTTTGGCATTGTGAACAGTTACAGATAACAGAAATATGCAAACATCAACAGAAAACCAATACTTCAATCAAACCATAATGCACATACCCGCTCCTCTCCCATAGACAATCCCGCCTATTTATCCCTCCTACTCTACTCTAATCTCTCTCTCTCTCTCTCTTTCTCTCTCTCTCTCTCTCTCTCTTTCCCCCCCCCAGCTGACGTTCACTCTCCCGCGAAGAAGTCGATGAATGGATGTCACCTTCGGGCGAACCCTGATACAGATCCCCTCAAGGCAAACTTAATTTTTTTCCATACCCAAAAACTTAAAGCCATAGTTCAGTCTTCGGGGGTTTTGAGTCCCTCCATGCCAGCAGTATTCGCCGCCGGGCTATTAGGGAAGCAAAAGGCCAGAACATCGGCCTCTTTCTCCCTCTGGACTTCCGGGTCTTCCGAAACTTGCCACCCCTGGACTCATCACCACCCTTGTTTTCAGCACTTGGGACATGACCCCCGCAAATCCCTCCCAGTACCCCCTAAGCTAGGGCATGCCCAAAACACGTGAATGTGGTTCACTGGTCCTCCCGCGCATCTAGCACACTTGTCCTCTGCCCCAAAGAATTTGCTCATCCGACCTACAGTCATGTGGGTCCGGTGAACGATCTTAAACTGGATCAGGCCGAGCCTGGCGCATGTTGCGGTTGAGTTGACCCGACTCAGGGCTTACGCCCATAGCCCGTCCTCCATCTCCCCGCCAAGCTCCTCCTCCCATTTAAGTTTCAGTTCCTCCATCTGGGACTCTTCCCCCTTCATGAGCACCTTGTAAATATCCGAGACTCTACCCTCTCCTCCTTCTCCTCTAGAGACTATTCTGTCCTGGATCCCTATTGGCGCGAGGTGTGGGAAGGATGGGACCTGTCTGCATACAAAGTCCC